>NW_026714760.1:0-105941 GCF_029784015.1 Lycium ferocissimum | reverse complement strand
AATAAAAAGACTTTGTATTCATCGATCGGGGGACGAAAGGTCTGGCCCCCAGATCGTTATGACTTCCGTTTTTTCCCCCCTTGAAGGAACAAGCATAAGGGTGGGGGGAAAAAGTTCAATATCATTAGATTACATATATTCATCTTAACTTGGAATCTATTGGGCTATATTTTCTAGACTTTAGTTACTATTTCTATCGTATCTCTCTATCTCTTTCTCGTATGCTATTCATAGTAGGATTTTTATTTCTTGAAAAGGAAAAATTTTAGTAAAGGAGAAATTCATGCCATAGACTAATGCCTTAAAGAAAGGCTAGCCTCCTACCTTTGTCGTTTGCTTTTCAGTTCGTTCCCCTTTATGCACTTTTTCCCTTCAAGGGAAATTTCGTATGACATTAGCTATATATCGTGAAACATACTTACTAAGGCTATAAAAATTTTGGGATTTCCTTTGTTTATCATTTCCCCTTTTTCATATACTCCCCTTCAAAAATCATCACTACAAAACCGTATTCATTCAATGATTCGTTTTCGAATTCCCTTAATTTCCATAATTATGACAAAAAATCCTCGTCGTATTTTTTCGTACCAAACCATTTCAGTTCTATAAGTAATAACGATTTATAACATAAACTATTCATTTCCTGATTCAATCCAACTCACCCAATAATGACATTTTTCTCCATTAGCCCCTTTTTGTACCTTCACAACCCAGAATCTCAACTTATAAATACTTCAAATAGAATGTAAAGGTCATGAAACTTCCCTTAGTTTATGGAGAAATAGTTTGGAAATGGTGCCCCCCCCTTTAGCCCCCTTTTTTATCTCCTTTGGTTTCTTTTTGGGATGATTTTTAATGGGTTTCCTTCCGATTTTTTATTTCTTGTTGTTGTCCCTTTATTTCTATGGTTTTTTTTCATGGGTAAGTTTTGGATTTTTAGGCTTTTTTGAGGTGGAGGTGAATGGGGAAAAGAAAATGAAAAAGAATGGGCCCATATAAAAAGCAATTCGATCCCGGAGTAGTATTATCCGGACCAACATAAAATTCTAGTATAAAATCTAATAGTATATTTGGACCATATATTTGGTCCCGATGAGTTATGTCTTCTTTGAACGGATCTACGCTGGACATACGTCGGTAGATTTTATACGACGACTAATAATAGCGTATGTACCAGGTTTTTCGAGTTTCGTTTGTTGACCTCGTTTGATCTCCGAATCCATAAGACCTTCTTAACACTTGTTTCAACACTTCAATATCATTCTAAGGACGTTATAACTCGTCTGGGGCATCATTTTTATACGTCATTAACTTAATACTCATACTTTGATCACGATACTCTCAACTTATAACTCGCTTATCTTAACAACTTCACCTCTTTCGGCCTAATGTCTTTGGAAATCTTAATTAGGGTCATCACATGCTAGTTCTTACTTGTTCAAACCTCGTATACGTCGTACCCCTCGCTAGTCTATTCACTGTACGCTAAGGGGGAAATTTTTGAGGTGTAACAACAGGGCTCCCAATATGAACAACCGTATGAAAATGATGAACTTACCTTGTATGTCCAACTCAAACTGTACCTGTTATACTTTCCTGTTTACTTTCCCTTTCAATCTTTAATGAGGTTTCAACCATACAATTTAACATTCATACCATATCGACGTATGCCCCGCTTACCTATCTTTTTACCGATTCCTTCAAATTTTTCTCGTTCACACTTTATAAGCGAACTTATCATCAATATATATACATTCAATCCATTTTCTTACTATACTTACAATTACTTACCTTGATGATGACCTCCGCCATTATCTCGTATATACAAATTTCGATAACATAACCTCAATGAAATATTAGCCTTTGTAACTCCCGGCATCATTAGTTATCTTCTCTGTCGACACCACTCTCCTCTTCGAAATCAAAGGTCGGTGATATAAGGGATATCATTTCCTATCTCTTGGCTCTATCGCACGATACTCAAGATATGAAAAAAAAAGGAGTAATCATCCTAAATGCTCGTAGCCTCCCTTTATAAATGTGGCGCGCAACACACCATAAACAAGACTGGACTAGATGCACTACTTTTGCGAGACAACCCTTAGGACGAATCTATTTTCTAATACCCTTGTCACACCCCGGTTCGATAGGGCATGAGCCGGGCACCCAACTCCCACTGGAGAGCCGAGCGAACCCTCTGCATTCACATAATGAAAACCGGACATATAAAAAAATTGAAAATATAATAAAAGTACTCTCCGTCAAACCATAGAAATTTGCGAACGATACTCAATTAATCAAAAATCGATTAAGTCAAGCTAACATATCGGCCTATATAGTCGCTTTACTCAACGTACGACATCTTAACATACTAACACAGGACAACGTACCGCAAAGTCTCTAAGAAAGTAAACACTTGAGTCATATAAATCGGAGGATGGCCCCGACATACCCGTACACACACATGATAACCATAATGACTCTGACTGTCTAGTGAAAGAAAATGGAGTTTGCCCAATCACTGACAGCCAACCATACTAGTCAATACTTTTACCCTCGCAAGACAATCTTTGGGAGCGTGGCATGAAGTCACGAGCGTCCCCGAACAGGGACGTCGATGCGAACAATTTCCGAGTATGTAAGGACAAGAATCATTAAGAATGAGATATAAGCCATAATGAAAGTATGAGAAACCCTCCGTAACGAATAACCTCCCTGGTGAATAGCCAACCAATCCCCCCAGCTGAATACTTTTACTGCAAGACAATGCGGGACCGCGTGGCATGAACACGAGCGCCCCGCAGTGTGTGGACGTCGGTACGAATAATGTACCGAGTATGTAGGCCGAGCGAGTAATCATAAAGAATGATATATAAACCCCGTAATGAAAGTATGAGAAACCACATGTATTATGAATAGCCCCGAAGGCGAAGAGAATAACCATGAAGTTGACCCCAAAGGCAATGACTAGAAATGCAAATATATACCATACCCTACCCTTGAGTAAGGACTCGGCGAAATATAAATACATATCGTACCCGTCCCTCTAGTGAGGGACTCGGTGAAATAATCATATATACACCGTGCTCGGCCCTCTAGGCGAGGACTCGCAACAAATAATCATATATATATCGGCCCTCTGCCGAGGGACTGGGTGGAATAATCATATATATATCGTGACGGCCCCCAGCGAGGGACTCCGGTGAATAATGCAATGAAACCGTGCACAAATACGTACCCGGACCGGGACTCGGTGAATGATATATTGTGACATCATAGGCAGTATCGTTAGCAACCATATACAAACTAAATCATCATCTGGGACTCAATAGAATAATTAGAATGAACCGACACTTGAGAATCAAAGACAACTGTCATGTCAAGTACCGCTGACAACTAGAATTTGTTGGAATCATGTATGTTCCTCGTTCGCTCGTTTATGTAATTCGTGCCTAAAAACGAAATGGATAGCCTTAACATACCTTGTCGCTTTCAAGTTAACCATAACTTAGGTCTCGGGCTTCACCGATCTACAAACAATACCAAATATGCCAATAATCAAATTAGGATACTCTTTCAAACAAATCCTTAATCACTTAGAAATCTAACGATGTTCGGATAACATCTTACTTAAAAACTTAATAATCCTCACGATTCCAATTTAGCCAAAATATCAATCACAATAACAATAACAATATCAACAAATACATATCCAAATAGAATCAAATCCATTCTTAAATCACCTCCAAAATGTACCTAATATACATTCCTATACCGATGCTTTTATACACTTTCTTTATTTTCGTATATACATAGTATAACAACAAACACAACAACAACAACTACAGCCAATCCCACGATATTCAAACCCATAAAACAATTCATAACAACCACCAAACAGCCCACATGATAACGACAACAATTTATCCGATTTTCGATATAGTATTCGTAATTCTTTCATCTAGCAACGTAGATACGATTTGGATAACTCAAATACATATAAGAGAGAGAATTTCTTACCTTATATGCCAAGAACTACTCTTCTTCCATCTTAATTTACTTTGAAGAAAACCCGGATTCAACAATATGACAAAATGGAACAACGAGAACGAAGCGGTGAGCGAAACCTGAATATTCTTCGAGAAAAAATTACAAATTTCTCCGAAGAAACTACTTAGTCACCTTGCCGAGGTTCATGTTGATGCATATCCATTAAAGTTGCTGCTCCTTTCGTAGTAATAGAAAGAAGACACATCACATTTCTCGCACTACACGGAATTGCAAAGAAGTAGAAAGGAATTGGAAAGAGGGAGAAAGTTGTTTGCTATCACTTACTATACCGAAATAAGCAAAAACAAAAAATAAGATATTTGTTGCTAATGTTGAAGGAAACGTTACATCGAAAGTACTAAAATGTTGCATAAATGTTTTCCATAAATGAATTTGTTTTGGACAAAACGAGTCATAGATATAAGAGGTCCTTCCCCTTTACACGTGTGGCTACCTTGTCCACCTCCCTAACTTCCTATTTAAATAATTGCCAGCACCACCTCTGTCACACCCGATCTTACTAGGGTGTGATGGGCACCCGACCCCATATTCGGAGCCGAGCGAACCCGCTGACTCTTATTGCACGTATGAACTACACCGTTTTTTTTTTTGACTAGCATTAACACGAATAGCACAATTAAGAACATAGGCCAATAAGCTTTACGATCATACTATATAGCGACGGGGACAATCAGGAGTACAAATAGCTACTGTACATATCTGTCTACGAGCCTCTAAACATAGTACACATATACATAGGAAGGGCCGAGTACGTCGTGCCCGAATATATATACAAAAGTAGTACCAAGGAACCGGCTCCGAAACAACCGGAGCGCCGCAAAATGCCGCCGGAACTCCGTGATCGTATCCGACGTGCTGGCCGACTCGCGCGGCATGAAACGCAACGTCCACAAGAAGGGACGCGGCATTTAATAGTGTACCGAGTATGTAAGACATGGAAAATAACATAAAATGAGCATAGATTATAAGTAACAATATCGCGGGGTCGCGGATATATATATCGAGGTAAGAAAGTAACCCGTGCATAGGAACACCCTTTCTGAGCCGGATACCATGCATGTTGTTTTTCCTTTTTAAAAGAAAACATTTCTTTTCATAGACATAGAAAATAGAATTTATGTCATATCATAGGGTATCATAGTAGCATAGCATATCATAGTGTATCATAGTAGCATAGCATATCATAGTGTATCATAGTATCAAGATAGCATAGTATATCATAGTATCATAGCATAGCATAGTATATCATAGTATCATAGCATAGCATAGTATATCATAGTATCATAGCAGAAACCAATGTTGTCGGCCGCCCACATAGCACCGAAATACATCGGCTCGCCCATATATCCCGCGTCCGGCATCCCGCGTCCGGGATGATAAGCTACCGACTGTGGCAATGAAACATAGTTTCCTTCCCAATTCCCAAGTATCCCTACCCCCCCCCCACCCCATGTACAAATACATTTTTCATATCCGAGATATATAAGCACGCAGAGAGCCCAAGAAAATCATGTACCCATCGGAGTGACGTAAGGTCGGGAACCTCCGATTATATTATAGAATAATTAAGGGCGCTTATCTCACCTTGAAGGGATGATTAATATAAGGCGAGACTATTAGTGGAGAGAAATATCATGAGAAAGTATAAAACAGGATTATAGGGCATCGTTTCATATACTTGGAATCTTTAAAAACATAGACATTATTCATGGATAGCGTTGAGAATTCAAGAAATAGCTTCACGTTCTCATCTTGTCACTGGAATCATAGACTTGGAACCTTTAATCCTAGGGTCATCATGGTCATAGTTGTCATGTAAATATTTTCTTCCTTGACATCATCCATGGCATTGTAAAACTTGTTCATCGTCGTTGTTGTAAAACTTACTTTGCCGTAAACCTTTGTTCTGAGAAAATACGAGCACTTTGGAAAGCATTTACTAGCTATCGGAGGAAAAGAATCGTACTTTGGAATCAATGGATTTGTTAAAACGACTATTATTTAGTAGTCAGAATAATACCCAAAAACTTTCCTTAACTATAGAATGAAAATAAGCCAAACGGGACAATAGGAGAAAATTCGGGAATAGTGGGCCCACCTCGAGTCAAATGAGGCGGCGTATCAAATTTACGTATATTACCATTCATGGCGTCACTTAGGAGGGTCTTAGGGTAATCGAGTCCTATTTGTGTAAGTTCTGGATGTTTAAGAAGTCTTTCCAACATTTCACGCAAGTTCTAATTCAATTCTACTGAATGAATAGTAGCTAGTTTCAATCTCGGATTTCTAGAAAGGAATTATCCCCGAGGCCCGTGTCCAAACCTATTACGTCTAAGACATGCCAAGAAAGAGAAGTGAAGCCTTACATACCTCTTTTCGCTCCTTATGCTATTCCGAATTCAAGTCGCAAATCCGCTGAATCTACAAATTGGTCATGTTTACCAAACATGGTTAGTGCCTCTAGAATTGAATTCTTAAAATAACACTTGGCTACCGAAATTTCGGGCAAAGACTTCCCCCGTAAATACATCATTCCCCAAAATCATCCTAGCCAATTCTCATCAACAACAATCCGGGAATGCAAACCGGCCAAACCATCAATCATAACATCACAACCATATTAACAATTTCCAATTTCAATCCAAGATACATTCTAGCAACTTAATCAATATACTACTTCCTTCACGACCTTCCAACTCCAATGAAAACAATAACAACCTAATAATTCATATACCAACAATATCATACTAGTCTCATAATCTTCCATGCATGCAAGAACATTATATTCCATTTATATAAATTTTACACAAGAAGACTCCAACCACCACAACTTCACTAACTCATTAAACTTCTACTTGCAACATGAAATCCATAATATAACAACCAAGATATTAAATAAAACATGCTCACCATTCTTTCATAACTCAACACATATACACGGCTAAACACCTAACACACATCACACGGCCACATCATATATATACACAACTACAACCTCTCCAAAATCATTCAATTTCCATTATCCACTTAGCATTCACAATAACAACAACCATATATTAGATAAAATAGTTAAATCATCATTCCTACACACCCCCATAGGTACACGGCCACCCCTCCACTTCCTTATTTCTCATGAATTTCACTCCTTTTTATATACTACAACATGCAAAAGTATCCATAACATGTAAAGAGAATGAATTCTTACCTCCTTCTTTGATTCTCCAACTTGCTTAAATTTCCAACTTATGAAGTTGTGTTTTCCTTGCTCTTACAAACACTCCAACTTGCTAAGGACCCTCAACTTAGTAAGATTATCACAAGATAACAATTTTTGGAACAAGATTGAAAGCTAGAAAATTTTTCTTTTCTTTTTCTCCTCTTTTCTCTATGGCCGAAGGCCTCTTTGTTTTCTCCTCTCTTCTTTTTTTTTCTTGAACTTTCTTGAATTATGAAGAAAAACAAAGAGGGACATCTCATTTAATCACATGGAATATTAATCTCACATGGGCTTGGACTATAACCATGGCCGGTTGGGCCTCTTTAATTTTTTTAAAATTTCCAAGCCCAATCAATTCATGCCCATTTCTTGTAATTCATGCAACTATCTTTTTTCCAAATTCCAAATTTACCCTTCGTCTTCCTCCATAATTCCACGAGGCATATTGCGAGTTTCCTTTATGCCCTTGGCCTTTCTTAATAATTCCGCTTCCAAATGCTTCATAAGCCATTCATATGCTTAACAAAATAAAAATAGGGTCTTGCTTGTCGTCCTCCCGCAATTGTCTTGAATTTTTCGATTGCACAAAATGCGGGATATAACAACCTCAAATATATACACATCCTTTAGTTCCCTACTTAACAAAGTTCCACGTGGATCTTGTTCACCAATTACGTATCCACCTAATTCTAATTAATACCTTAATTAATTCCGTACTCTCCAACTTTATCCCGATATTTAATTAATTACTCCCACAATTAATTTCTTGATCTCAGTTCACTCAATATTGATCGCTTCTAACACACTTCATATACTCATTATCATAATCATAATCATGTGGTAGAACTCTAGTCCATAGCCTTTTTATACATAAACCAAATATTATTCTCAATCACTGCCGTCATACTTTTTAAGTCCTAAATTATTTCGGGACTTCATCCTTTTATACACCTATCTCTTTATTTGCATACTTGAGTATAACAAAAATTCTCCGATGCGAGCGGTTCGAACCATAGCCCAAATTCGTTTAACCTTTAACCTTCACGACATTTACTTATCACTCGTTAAGCGTCGCATAAATACTTATAACCTCAAAATTAACCTTGCCCTTGAACTTATGTTGATTAACTTACGACAAATCAAACATACAAAAGCACAGGATGTAACATTCTAATCATCTAATCAATAGGTAATTATTCCCTAAGCTTGAATCCCCCCAAGAATCTTGTTATGGAAATTGAGGGTTTCTCCAAATTGGGGTTTTTTTTTATTTTTTTTATTTTTATTATTGATGAAATTAAGGCTCAATTGGGGTTAGAATTTCATGAAACTTGAGATATTGACTACTTAGACTTTGGGTAACCTAATTTTTCAATAAATTTTCAAACCTTGTGGGCCTGAGATCATTTTCAGAGTCGTTTTAGAAGTATTTCGATATAGGTGTCCTTAGACTGGTGTACTAACATAGAGTACTAAATTGATAGACTTTGACCGTTTCGAGGCAATCAGAAAGGGGAAAGCTCAAGAGGAGTAGTTCGTGGCACCTGCTCGGCTTCGAGGTAGGTTACGAGTAACTTATGTCTAGACTCCAGTTAGCGAATCGTATATTTATAGTAGTTATTGACAGGGAAAGCATGATAGGCCTTCGGGCATAGTTTTGAGTTGTATTCCAACTAGGTTGGTACTGTCAGATGTTGTGTGGGCTTGTCACCATATTTTTGCTTTTCATGTATCTGATGTGGTTCTCTCTGTCTCTTCATATCTCGCTTATCTCACTTATCTTATGAAATGAGGAAGGGTAATACTGATAAATTGAGTTGTGATTTACATTTCATGGCAATTATTGTGGATCCTGCGATATGTGATATTGATGAGGTTGATTTATACATGGCATACATTCCATGTTTCATGGGATATTGATTTGATATGATTTCTATTGAAATGATGATAAGTGAGAGAGTGGAGCCTCTGAGGTCTTTGCCAGAGAGCGTAAAAGAGAGAGAGTGCTCGTGATCCGAGGTCATTTTCGGGGCTAGAGAGAGTCCCGTGATCCGAGGTTGTTACCGGAGCGGAAGAGTGTGCTCGTGATCCGAGGTATATTCTGGATTCTGGAGCGAGAGTGGTACATGGACTTGGTGGGTCCCCTATAGGTCATGACTATGTGACATTGTCCTTAGCATGTGTGTACGGTACGGAGAAGAGGTCTGGGGGGCATTGCATTGCATATCATTACACTTTATTCCACATCATCGCATGGCACATTTACTCATTGATTCTTGGATGTTGATTTATTGAGTTGTTGCTTGTTGTGAGGACTTACTTAATGACTTAGCGGACCTGTGGATTAGAGACTCCACCTAGGCTTATAACTTGAGTTATTGAGATCCATTGTGACTATCATTACTGCGAGACTTTCTTGAATATTGATTTGTGTATGTGTTTGACTGCTTATCTGCTCTACTTGTTAATTTCTGTCAATTTATATGCGTGAACTTATTGTTGTCGACCTATTATACCTACGAGTACGTGTGTTTGTACTCATACTACTCTTGCTACACTTTTTTTTTAGCGCAGAGTTCATCGCTGGATACAATTCCCATCCTCGTTACTGACCCGAGGCTTCTTGACGGAGATTTTCGGGATGAGCTACTTGCCATATCTACAACCCGAAGACTCTTCCTTTACATACTTGTCTTTTCGTACTCTTGAGACAGTATTTCCATTATTGAGATTTGTATTTCCTATCCGACTATGTACTTATTATTAGTGGCTCTTGTACTAGCTTTAGACCAGATATTGGGGTGATTATGTATTTGTACTTCCGCACTGATCGTATTTACATATATTAAGAATGTTAGTACATTTTCTATTTACTTCCGCATTCTTGATTATTAACTAAAATAAGATAGTTTATAAGGGAAGGGTTCGCCCATCTAGGGGTTTATATGTGTGCCTTCGCGAGCCACGTGTTGGGTCGTGATAGGCAGGAGCAACAGCCATACCTCTGGTTGCACGAAAAAGAGTTTGGCTGGCTCCCTTTGAGCCTTTGGTTTTTTTCTTTTGGTCCATTTCACCCCAGATCGGGGCTTGAAGAAGAACCTTTACGGGTTTTCTTGTGATCCCGAGTCTGATCGATTATCCGGAGGGCTGCATCAGCATCATCCGGCACTTCGGCCAGTTGAATAGGAAGGGCAGATTTAGGCAGATCTGGAAAGGAGTTTGCACAGTTAGGGCCTTTGATGTAAAGGGTGCCGAAAGGATAGCAAAGGAAACGTTCTTACCTTGGTTACTCGGAATCCAATTTGGGTCTTCCGACAATATATTCCATGTCCGGGTTTCAGGGGTAGAGACATCCAGGATACTCTTAATCCAGTCGTCGAATTTTTCAATTTCTTGGGGCTCCCAAGTTGTAGCTGCAAGATAAAAGAAAAGGACCATTATTGTCATGCCCCAAATCTGGAGAGGCGTGGCCGGCACTCGGTGCCATACTCGGCCTGAGATTACCACTCTGTTACTGTGACTTTGGAGGGTTAACCCTCAACTTAGGCCAACGAGGCCTACTTGTAAACAGACAATACCAACCAAGGTCGTATCCTAAATCATCTGTAAGTAACAACTATCATATCTGAAGGGCACACACACCCATATATAATCCTAGCAACTCCGGATAAGTGGAGCTTAAAATCAGCTGATGTCTGGTCCTGGCTACTGGGGAAGTCTATCCGGCTGTCTATCAGAACCTACAGGCATGAATGTAGCACCCCCTGCAAAAGGAACGTCAATACGAAATAATGTACCAAGTATGTAAGGCAATAGAATAACTGAAAACTGAAACTGAGCTGAAAAGCATAATAATTTGGAGGCCAAAGAATGCCCTGGAACATACCCACATGCTCATCTAAATGCAATACAAAAATATAATAACTAGTCGGCCATATATAGGGCTCGATGTATCTCTCACTGACCAAGTGGTTAGGCAACTATAAAATCTCACTGACCGAAGGCCAGGCAAATGTAAAATCTCACCGACCAAGTGGCCAGGCAATAATAATGTCTCACTGACCAAGTGGCCAGGCCAAAGAAAATACATGAATCTGATGTTGTATATCATGTATATACTAGAATGTATAAAGGCACCAACATGTCTCTCTATCTCTTCTAACATCTATGAAATAAGGAGCGGATAAGGATCCCTCAGAAAGTAAACACAAACACTCGGGAAGCTGTACATCACTAAAACAAGATCTAATCGATAAGTTTCTCTTCATATGATTCGTTATGCTCTTGCTAGATATGGGATCATGCCAAGAAAAGAAAGGATAGCCATTACATACCTCTTGTTGTCTATACGAACTCAACTACAAAACTCGTCTCGAATAGCACTTTAACCCATAATTGTTATACCCTGCGTTTTCAGAGCATGAGTATGATGTGTACCTCACCGTATTAATGGAGTGTCGGAGACGTCCCATGATGTTTTGAAAGGCACAAGCCATGGAAAGTACGTAACAACGAAGAAAAAGGGTGAATTACGATCTCGTAAGTCGTAATCGGGAAAGAGTATTTTGGAACACGAGAACATGGCCATTATTAGTATAATAGTTGATAAATATCATGTATGGAGAGTTTCGAAATATTTCGAGATCGAGCAAATTGAAGAAAATAAGTTCGACGAAAAATTTGAGAAACGCTGGACGGATTTTTAGTCAACTTTGGAGGCGCATATCTCCTAGTGTATATGGAGTTTTAAGGTGTTTTAAGAGTCTAAAATGAATTTCGTTGAGTCTAGTTTGTGATGCAATAAACCGCTTGTTGATAGGACATCGGAGTAGATAATTATAGACGTTACAAAGCGGGGCGATGAAGCGAGAAACAAAGCGCAACGAGCGCAACGGGGGCGCTACGATCTTGCTACGATGCGTAGCTACGCGATGACGCCGCCTCAGCCCCTATATAAAGGGTTAAAATCTCACTTTTTCATCCAAAAATTTCCAGAAAATTCAGCAACAAAGGGAGCATTATACATCACAAAAATTGAGGATTTTGAGTGAAATTTCAAGTAACGAAGTATCAATCGAGGTCCGGGCAACCCATAGTCGCGATTATAATTTCGTTTGGTGTTGGAGTTATCTTGGGGACAAGAAAATGATGAATATTTTGCTACCTTCATAAAAATAAGGTATGAATTGTTAAATCTCTTTCTCTATCAATATGAATTAAGGAATAATTTCAAGAATAGTGGTCATGGTGTGTTGTGTTGATGTTGTTGATTTATGGATTGAGGGTTGAAGAGAAATTTGGATGACAATACATATATTTGTCTTGTACGATGTTGAGGATGTTGCTATTGATGTTGTTAGTATTAATTTCGACTTCCTTACGGAAATAAAGTTATTAATTAGTCGTATCCCAAGTTGGTTAGTTGGGAAATGTAGAAAACGATTGTGTGGGCTGTTTTATGGCATATGTTGGTGTTAGAAATGATGTTATTACTATTGGTATTGTTGTTGATGTTGTTGGTTGTTGAATTGGAATTTCGGGCTAGGCACGTAAACAGTGGGAAATCTTTTTGCCGAATTTTGACGGAAATTTAAAGGCTTTCATTAAGTGTTTAAGACGAGCGTATGACGATGATCCTAACGATATTATGAATAGTTCTATATGTAGATTACGAGGCTACGAATAATTCTTAAGCGAGTTGCAAGACAGGAAATAAGTTGGAAGTCGAGAATTTGTCTTCCAGGTATGTTAAGGCTAGTCCCCTTCTTTCTAAAGGCATGATCCTTTCGTTATAAACCTTTATGTCGTACCATAATATCATTGTTTCCGTAAATTCTAGAAATCCACGAATCACGCGATCCTTATGATGTTATTGAGCTCCCAAAGGCATGATTCTTTTCTTACCAAACTATGCTTGAATTCCATGAAAACTCTCATTTCCAAGAATGTTAGAGATTCATGACTTTTAAAGTTTCTATGATGGTAGAGTTGAATAATTTCTTATATGATAACCATGATGATGATCATAAGGGATTTATTTATCCAAGCTCCAAGGCATACGAATTTCATGTTATTATGAGATAATTTTATTCACAGAGATTTCCATCTACCTGAGCTATATATTATTATGATGACGTTATGAGAACGTTGAACCATTTCTTGATGTCTCAATTTTGTTCATGGAAGATGACTATTTCTTTTAAGATTCCAAAAGTACATGACTTGATGCCCTATGAGATTTATGGTCTTATTCTACGTTTTCTCTTAGTTCTATTCTCCATTGATAGTCTCACCTTAAATTAATTGTTCCTTGAGGTGAGACAAAGCGATGATAATTATTCCATAATATAATCGGAGGTTACCGACCTTACGTCACTCCGATACGGTTGTGGGTTTTGATTGGGCTCTTATGCATGCTTTTATATATATATATATATATATATATATATATATATATATATATATATATATATATATATATATATATATATATATTTTTTCTCACACCGCGCCGCGCTATAGTCGGCCGGGCGGGCACGTAGATGTGCACACTTGCCGGTGGGCATGTTATGATATTGCCCGGACGCGGGAGGCTGGACGCGAGCTAATGATGATAACACCGAGCCTTAAATGGCCGGGCATGATACTCTTATATATCACACCGAGCCTTCATGGCCGGGCATGTTACTTTCACACCGAGCCTTTATGGCGGGCATGTTACTATGTATATGTATGAAATGTTTTTTTTAAAAAAGGCTAAGCATGCATGACATCCGCCTTATGAGGCATCCGGATGTTCGGAGTTATCTCTCTTACTCATTGTTACTTTTCATATCTATATTATGTTATTATTCATGCCTTACATACTCGGTACATTATTCGTACCGCGTCCCCTTCTTGCGGACGCTCGCGTTTCATGCCGCGCAGGTGTATACAGATGAGTAGAGGATATGGCTAGAATATGTTCCAGCTGGATTGGCGAGCTCCATTTCTTTCCGGAGTGTTGCCGAGTCAGAGTATCCATGTCATGGTATAATTATTTATGTTAGAGACTTTGCGACGAGTCACATATATAGTATGTCGGTTTGCAAGCGGCTGTAAGCCGATGTATTATTATGCATTACTTTACAGATTTCATATGATTGCAGATCTTACTTGATTTGATAAAGACGAAAAGAATGTTTTTGTGAAAAACTTTCATCATGCATTTCATTCCATGCTTTAAGGGCCCAATGAGACTATGAGTATAACGAGAATTAGTGGGTTCGCTCGGCTCTAAGTAAGGGTCGAGTGCCCAACATGCCCCATCAGGACTGGGGTGTGACAATAATAGTGGTAATACTTTTATCAACTTGGTGAATACTAGTATATCTTTGTATATCGAATGATAACTCGTTTCTATTAAGAATCGGGTAGAATTTCCCCTACTTCATACACATCCACAACTCAACCACAAGATCAACAACATTAATAACAAGTCACAACTCAAGAACATATTCAAATTAGTCCAATATACACTATATACAACATTATTATACATTCTTTCTCTCTACATCCATGGAGTATAACAACAACAACAACAACAACAACTAGTACACCTATTCCTCATGTCAATCCAGCCACTTTAATAACATTAGAACAATCATCAAGAATAGTCCATACTCCAATAATAACAAGAACGCGATATACAATATATCTTCCATCTTTTCTTATCAAACAAGTTAGCTAAAGGTTACACAAGCTCAAGTACATCTAGAAGGGATGAAATCTTACCTCAAAAAAGCAAGAACAAATACTTCACTACTAAGAGAAATCCAATCTTCGACACAAGAGGAACAACTCACTTCAACAATCACTACTAGCTTGCTAGCACTTGAATCATCTTAATAATCCTTGGATTTGATCAAGTTTGATATAAGAACTTGGGGAGAGGGTTTGAGAGCTTATAAGAGTTGTGTTAGGATGAAAATGACATAACAAACGAGGGCCACGGAATGTATACAACAAGAACAATTTTAGCCGACCTGGATCTGCGACCGAGTCTGTGTCGCAGATGGCCATCTGTGGATGCAGATCTCAATGCATTTCGAGGCAGAAATCCAAGAATTTATTGGCCTCAAATGCGTCCTTATCTGCGAGGCATACTGGGTTCTGAGTAGTGTGGCTTTATAGAGTCTTGAAAGAAGAAGAAGAAGAAGAAGCGTGAACAAAGTGTGACCTGAGTGGTGTGGCTTTAGAGACAAAAAAATCATATCAAAGGTCATCATTTGCCTCTATACTCAGTAAAGGGGGATTCAAATCGACATGCACTGGAAGCATGGCACGTTCACCGAATGTTCAGAGTGAAGGGATATGTATGTAGTCAATCATCAAAAATGATTCGTTCGAGAATTGGTGAAACCTTTCCACTTCTCGATTACACCTATTTGAGTCCCACGAAAGTGGGGGGACTATCTGTATTAGGGAAAATTCAGAGAACACAACTGAATGCCATGGCGACACGTTTCAATAGGGATGAGTTAGCTCCAAGTCAGCACTCAAGTGCTTCCGGGGGCGATCAAATGACTCCGGAGGTTCGTAGAGATTTGTGTTCCCGGGGATCGAGAACCTGATGGAGCACTGGTTGAAGAGACCAATGGTCAGCCGTTACAAAAAGACTTTGCACCTCCCACGGAATATTAATAGGCATTATTGTCATATTTGTTGTCTGTCATTACTACAGCTTTAATTTTTAATATCAATGCTGGCATAATTCATGGAATATGTACCTCTCAACCCAAGTATAAATAGGGCCTATCATTTTATTGTAAGGACACTCGGGAGATACATACAATACACAGTTGATACTTGCCTTACTCTTTAGCTTTTCATTTCAATTTAGCTTAGCAGTACTGCTACTAACAGTCTTGCCCGGAGATTCTAGCTCAAGGCTTCTCCAAGGCTATCTCGATTATTTACTTTCATTATATTTCGTTTATATCGATCATTAACTGCAAATTATATTGTTATTTTGGTCACTTTGATCCACGTGTTTTAGACCACGTATACAAATCTAATTATACCAATTTACGGGTAAACAGTAAATAAGGGTGGATATTACATGTTTCCAGTTTTCAAATCCAATTTTTGAGCCATTGACTATGTCCTCTGGACATTTCACTTGTTACTTATCGTAGCCAAAGTACCTTTTAAATTTTTTTCCTTAGATAGGATAAGTGTACCATGTAGTAAATAACCACAAGGACACAAGAATTATGTCTGCTTTAGAAGATTTGAGCCAACATCGTAAATGATAGAAAGACCAAAATCTTAAATTTATTTTTTATTGTAAATAGTTTGCTTTTACCTATATGTTTGATTCTCCTCAATTTCTAATGTGAACATTTTAGGGCTTTTAACTTTATAATAAGTGTGGGTCTTAAGGACGACGAAGGGTATTCCTGTCATTTAGCTCAATCTCAAAAAATCTTTCCGTACTGTTTCTCTCGCTCTCTCAGTAGCTCTAGAAGAATTAGTTTTTTCCTCTTCTGTTCCAGATTTTCAAGGACGGCTCTTTGCTTTCTCATCTGGGTGTTGCAATTTTGGTAAGTTTATCTTAATTTTTGCCCCAATTTTCTTCCGTTTATCTTCAAATTTACCAATTTTATGGCTTAAATTCATTGTTGTTGTCAATATTTTTCTGACCTGTCTCTTCAATGTTCTTCGGATTTCATTTTCTTCCTTACTCAATCTCTTTTGCATGATTTCTCTTTTGACATTAATTTATTTCTTATATTTATTTTAAATTTTTTGGATCCCAAAATTAATTTTTAATGAGATAGGTAGCTAAATCTTTCTGGAATTTGATAGAATTTAGTTCATCATGAAATATTTTCATCTCTCATGGCCAAGAGATACTTACAAATTAATACAAGTATATATCCACCTTATACAAAATTCTTGTAACTTTTATTTTCTATTCTTACATTGGATTATGGGGATTAGGTACTTTATCCCAAAGCATTGACCAAGGTGTAACTATAGAAAATATTGTAGACAGCTTGAGTAACTTCAAAGGAAAATTCGACTTGATTTGGCATTAATCTCATATTCCACATCTGCTAAATTCGACTTCCATGTCCATTAGGTAAACGAAGCTTCAATTGGAAGATCAAAGACTGTTTAAACGATTTTTGTTTTGTTCCACTTAAACTTAAACTTTCCAGTTCTGCAAGTTTGATATACTTCTTATATTTTTATTAAGGAATTTGCATTTTACCATGTTGTTTGAAATTGGGATTTTGATAAGTTCATTGAACTTTCATTAATTTTGAAACCCTATGAATCTTGTTCTCTATAATTTTCCTAGATGCTCTGCTTTGTTGCTTTGTGAATAAACAAAGGGCAAAACAAAACCTCCGGTTAACCTCTAATGACATTGAAGTATATTTTTGTCATCTTTCGCATTCTCTTTTGAATAATTGATGGGCAATTGATTGACTGGGGTTTGAGACTGCCTTATTGCAGGTAGATATTTGTTCTGATGTCTCCCAAAATCAATTTCACATTCGTATTACAGAAGTAACATTATTGAAGTTGATAATCACATATTACATTGTTAATGGATAAAATTAGGACATGCTAAAAAGGTCTATCACAAATTGTTAGAACTCTGGAGCATTGGTTCAGCTTAAAACGGCCAACAAACTTTTATCTTTTAAGGCTATATCTTCAATTTACTCTTGTTAACCTGGGGACACTGAGTAACATGATTTTTTGTGGGCTTTGCCCATGTAATATTGAATCTTAAAATACTATTGTCCCCTAAGCTTAGTTATATCACTTGTACGTGCATTGCCTAAACTCAGGTGAATAGATTAAGAATAATTGATATTGGTGTCATCTTTCATATGCGACGTTCAGAAATTGTGGTTCGCTTTCTATATAAAAAACTCTTATGCTTATCTTAATGGTGCAGACTACTAAATCCTCCGTTAAATTTGCCAAACTACATTGGTTAGGCCGAAAGCAACATCACAACTCAAAATCCTTCAATATAACTACGGTATGTATCGTTACAAAGCCTATGAAGTTGTGCGCTTGCCTGATCCATTTGGTTACTTTTTTAATTTCTTATGGAGTTTTAACCATAATGCGCTCTATTGCAGTACAACCTGTTGACCATGGGTATCTATTAGTATAAATAATTAAGCAGCCAAGCTTAAAAAGTTAACTATTGGATTAAATCATAGTATATTAGAAGATCATCCGAATTTTTTCATTTGTTGTTGAGATTTACGTAAGACAAATCTTCTTTGATAACAAATAGTAAAGTGTCTATCTATAATAGTTAGTTATTTTCTAATTTTAACGGTTAATTGCCTTTCAGTGTTGAGTATCTATGAAAAAAATTGAACCCAAAGAGCTTGAAAATTGGTAATGGTTATATGTACTCTAATTCAAATAGTAGTCTTATGCTCATTATATTAAAGCAGCACCTTGATGTACCATATATATTTTTCTATTAAGGTTGTCTATGGTTTGGATGCATAAACAAATAAGTTATAAAGGATGAAAATAATAAGTGGTTTGAATTATATGTGACTAGAAGAATACGGATTTCCAGCTCTTTTTTTTTTTTTTTTGAAGGAGTCTGCTTAGCTTATATAGTGAAGTCTTTTTTTCATAATGCTTAACTATTCTTTGACTTATAGCAGTTAACTGCTCCTCCATTGTTGAGAATCACTAATTCAAAATTGAGTATTTTAATTATATTACACCAAATATTGCTGTAGCAAAGCGAGAAACATAAGAAAGAAGAAGTTTTTTGAGGAACTGCTATGGATAGAGGGGGAAGAGGAGAAACAAAGATCATTGCTCAACGCCTTTCAATAGACGTGAGCCGAGGAAGGTTAGTTTTTACATAATTTCATCTCTTTTGGACAAATCTACAGAGAAAAAAAAAAGGAGGAAGCTCATAATATTATAAAATCGCATATCAATTATTCCATGTTGTCTTTTCGTCCTCAAAAGTAGCTAAGTTACTACTTTCACATCCTCCCTTCTCAGATATAGGACATCTTGATTTAGTTTTTGTTTGATATAATTTCAGAAGCATCTCAAAAAACGCAAAACGATGTTTGTGATCCAAAGGATATATTCAATTGCTATGCAAAGAGCTGGTAATCAATAAAGTGATTTCCTTGAACTTGTCTATATGTTACCTAAGTTGTGAAAATCATGGAGGTTCCTAAGAACTCTTTAGAGCTTTCAAACTGATGAAGCCTTTGCGCTGGGAAAAATAGTTTTCCCCATAAGTTATTGCTTATACAACTTTATCTGAAGGATATGACAGAGATGCCCCACTTGTTACGGCTTTAAACAGTTTCCTTCAGAGATGATACAAATAGAAGTAAGTGTGAATGAGGTAATTAAAAATTTCAGTCATAATGTTATACCAATTAAGGCTCTGTTGCTTTTCCTGGGAATGGAGATGAGACAAGCAGAAGGAAGAGTATAAGGTAAGACACTTTTTATTCATTATTTCTTTATCTTTATTATTAGGAAAGCTATATATGCCTATTATTATGATTGAGGTATAAATATAATGGCCTGCAAACTCTCTGACTTTCATGAAGCAAAATAATGATTTCCAACTTCACTGATGTCCAATCAAATATATACGTATATTACAAGTTTGAATTGATATAGACCTTGAGATTTTAAGTAGCATGAACTTGCGGCTTTTTATGTTGTTTGAAACTTCACGGTTAGAAAACAAATGGCTTATTGTGGAATTTTTTTTTTTTTTTAATTGTTCAACTCTACTTACTTATCTATAGTAATTTAAATATTAGTTATCTCAATGGATACTAATTTGATTCTTCATATTAGCGTAAATTAGAGACTGAGAGGACTCAAGATTTGCTTTTTTCAAGGAAATTACTTAAAAGAAGTTGAAAGATACGTACTCAATGACTGCGAAGGTCTACCTTTAAAATGAAATTTTGTGTTACTTTAATTTAGATATGCATATATAGGCTTATCTTATCATTATACTTGACTTCTACTGATGCTTAGGTGTGATAAAGACTCTTAATGAGATAGTCTCCCTATTACCATATTCAGAGCATAAGGACATAATGCATCTCATACCATACTTTCATCTAACATCTGTATAAGTAGAGTGATCAAATGTTTGAACCTTCTCTCTGTAAGAATACTTTTCCTTTGTCTTGAAACCATATACCTAACTTCTGTCAATAATTTAATAAGAATGATGCTGATAGTGAAATAAATTGCTAATGGTTGGCCAAAAGAACAATAGATAATATTTTCATATTCTACTTTTATTGCACATCACTCTTAATATGTGTTGCTTTTTGGAACTCAGTGTTTAACATTAGATAATGCATTCGAAGTATTTGACATGGTTAGTGGCAGAGCCAGAATTTTCAAATCATGGTTGGTCAAATGCGTTAAATCTCAAAATGCTACTTTGAGATTGGCTGCTCAACCAATAATTTTTGTATGTTAGTAATAATTTCCAATAAAAAAGGTAGTGTTTGATAAACCACAATGGGTGCTCAAGCACGCACTAGCTACACTGTATGTCCGCCACTAGATATGGTTATGTCTTACTACTAATTGTTCATGGCTTATGCCATATCAAAATAGCCAACCCTGACCCATCAGATCTCCTATGTAACATGTTATGACTCTTAATATTTCTTTAATGAACTTCTCATGGCTTCGGTTATCAAAATTTTCTGATCCATAACTTTAAACTTTTTGTTGTCTCTTATCAAATTGAATCTAAACATATTTGTTTGTTGTTTCTTTTTTTGTGACTTATTATCTTAACCATGTGTATGAAAAGACGACGGATCCGAAAATTTTGAAATGGAAGCAGTTGAAAGATGTAAGAATATTTCACCCTCTCTAAAGATTTATAGCTTAGCCTACCCCAACAGAGACATCTCCAGTTTGTCTTTCCCGTCAAATCACCAAAATAAATGAGCTTTATATGCATGTATATATGGCGATCTGAGATATTATAATACGTGTTCATGGTGAAAGTGTTAAATTTTACATGTTATTTATGCAGGTTTTGATAAGCTCACCTCTGAAGCTATATCTGTATACGGTAAAAACCGGGTAAAATTTGTCCGGTGCAACTCGGGATTGGTAAAAGGAAGAGAACGAACGGTAGTGTCGATCGAAGAAACTTTGCATGATTTCGTTGTATCACGGAGATAACTCCTACCGTGGTTGGTCGGTGTCCGATCCTTATACGGCCGAGTTGGTTGTAGCCGTTTGCCGGTGCGAATACAGCGAGATCAGTCGTGGCCGTTAGCCCGGTTTCTTCGTGACCATTCTGATCGTGGCCGTTGGTTCGGATAATCGGTTATTCGCCCGCCACGTGTGGGAATCTGCCACCTTAACCGACGGTCGTACGGGTGTCGACCGTACGACCCAACCTTATCCATATTAGGTTTTCTTTATCTAAAAGGGGCCCCGTGATGTGAGAGGCCCATAGAGGAAAACTATAAATAGGGGTCATTCTCTCATTTTGAGGGTTGGCTTTTACGATCCAAGAGCTTTGTACTTGAATATATGATAAAATTTCTCTTGCCTAGTGTTGTATTTTGTCGGTTATAACCGAAACAATCATTAAATCTCTTTATTCACATTGCTAATATATATATATAGATAGATAGAAAATTTGTCTCAAATACAAAGACCGAACGTCTTGGCTTAGCCTTTAACATATCGACTCACTATTCGCTCAAGCCCTTAATAAGCTAAATAGATTCGACTTTCTTTTATTTCTCAAAGTATAGATTAAAGTACCACATATCCTTTGCCTCATTTACAAATTTAACTTATTACCCATTTTCGAGGTAAACATTTTGGCGCCCACCGTGGGGCCTTGGATAATAGTGGTCTTTTGATCTCGGTTGCAACTCGTCTAAGGGTTTCAGTTCCATTGTTCGTCTCTCTTCAAAAACGGACAAAATGGCAAACGATGGAGAATCCGGCCACGTTAACAATGAGATTGTGGCGAAAACGATAACATCGGACCGCGGAGCTACCGGTGAATCCCGTTGGCCCGGATTGTCAATTCGAGGGAGGGCCTCAACCGTCAAAATACCGTGAACCGGAGAACGCCGCTCGGCCGGCCACGATCCCTTAAATACTTTCTGGTCCTCATCGCGACCCGGCTCGTGGCGGGGAAAGTGCGGATGTCCGGACGATATTAACTTGCGCCTTATTTTTGAAATGTTGCGAGAACAAAGAGCATTATTCTTTGGCGGGGGTTGCGATAGCCCAACTACGAGAACAAGAAGGATGAAACGACTCCGGAAAGGAGCGAGCGGTCTTCCGAACCCGAGGAGAGAAGAAAGCTCGAATGGTTGCAACGGGTCGGAGCGGAGCTCGTCGAGGCGCCGAGAATGCTCGAGACGTTGGCCAGCGGGTAGATTCAACCGAGAAAAGGGTCGAGACTACAATTCTCGGGTGGACCGGATTAGGGGGCTCCGCCCATTTTGAAGGGACCGGACTCGAAGAGGTATATTCGCAGGCCTTTTCCCCCAAAGTGTGGCTCCAAGCTAATCCCAAAAAGGTTCGAAGATGCGGACGTCGAATATGATGGCACAACGGACCTCGGGAGCACGTGACTTCATACACCTCGCGTTTATAAGGGGTAACGATCTCGAAGAAGACGAAATCGAGTCCGTGTTCTTTGAAAAAATTCGGGAAACGTTGTCAAAGGGAGCGTTAACATGGTATGACCATACGCAGAGCATTCGATCACTTCATTTGAAATGCTCGCGGATGCGTTCATAAAGGCTCATGCCGGGGCCGAGGAAAGGTCCGGGGCCCGGACGGATATTTTTCGGATGCCGAAGGGACGATGAGTTGCTGGCGGAGTTCGTCAATCGTTTCCAAAGGGAACGGATGGAACTCCCTCCGGTTCGGAGGAATGGGCTGCACAAGCGTTCACCAAAGGGCTTAATCCCGAAGTTCGATGGCTTCGTTCAAACTCAAGGAAAATTTGCTAGAATACGAGGGCGTGACACGAGCGGACGTACACAAACGTACGGAGTCCAAAATTCGGGTCGAGGACGATCGGCTCGAACCTCCGGACAGGTAAATGCGGGTAAAGGACTTGAGAGGTCTAGAAGAAATTTTGACCGGAGATGCGATCATCAAGGAAAGATATCGGCCGTATCCTCGGTCGGAGAAAACAAACTTTAGGCGGAAAAATCGAGGTCCGGGTCTGTCAGTCACTAAATGGACAGAGATAGAAGAACCGAACGTCCGTCAAATGGCCGGGGTTGTCGTTTAGAAGTGGCCGGAAGTTCGTTCGGCAACCGAGGATCCGCCGAGAATATCGAGAACTGGCTGAGTGTCAACGCCTCGGACTCTTGTGTCGGCCGTAGGTCGCATTCCTCGAGGCAAGGTGGCGAGGCCATTGAGGTTGGATCGGTCAACGGGACCCAACATGATTTGTGAATACCATGGTACTCATGGTCATAGAGGCGAAGAACGTCGCCGGCCACGAGAAGAGGTGGCTCGATTGCGAAAACGGCGCCTTTCGCGAATTTCCGAGTGAGCGAGCCAAAACCCACTACAAAGGAAAGGGAGTCGAATAAGCGGGGTGAGCCGTGTAGAGCCTCAAAGATATAATCAGCATGATGTCCCGGGGTACGGATGTCCACTGAGGACCGGTAATAAGCGGCAGTTACCTGCTTCAGGAAAAAGCGCGCAAGGGATCATGCATCTGAAGGCTCCATCACTTTCAGCAACAAAGATGCGGAAGGCATCGTTCAACCACTTGTGATGATACTTGTTGGTAATTTCTATTCTTGTTTTTAAATCTCGGATTAAACGTATTCTAATCGACTCAGGTAGGTCGGCCAACATCATCCGGTGGAGAGTGGTTGAACGATTAAAAGCTACTCGACCGGATCGTACGGTGGCCCAGTGCTTAGTGGATTCGACATGGCGAGTGAAACTACGAAGGGTGAGATCTCCTTACCAAATATCGACGGCGCACCCGTCAGATCGTGTTCTATGTAATCGAGGGGGATATGGTACAACACATTCTTTGAGTAGCGCGTGGATACATAGCATGAGAGCCGTGCCATCTACCTTACATCGGTTCTTGAAGTTCCCGACTCCGGAGGATAAAAAACTATCCTGGGAGAACAACGCAAGCCAACGAGAGATGTTCGCGATCGAAGAATCATCATCCTACTCAAAAAGCCGGGTCGAAAAGGAAGGATCATCGGGGAGAAGGATTCCAAATAGCAATTACCGTTAACGGGTCCAAAGAACGGAGCAAAGATTGGACCGGGGGCACGAAGACGATTTCAACATACCTAGATCATTCGTCTTGCCGATGAGTCGACGCGACAAAAAATCTCAATAGAGGAGGGAGCAAGTCATCTTGTTCGAATATCTCTTTGGGCCAGAGTAAAGGTATACACGGGCACGGGGTTAACCTCGGAGCTCGGGGAACAAGTTAATTAAATTTCTTCAAGCTAATGCCGATTGTTTTGCATGGTCGCGTATAGATATGACGGGTGTGTGTGGAAGTGACAACTCATAAAGCTTAGTCTCGATGGGAGGTTTCCGGTTGAGGCGAAGCGGAGGCCCGTAGCGCAGGCAAAGCATGCCTTCGTAAAGGATGAGGTAACAAAGCTTTTTTAAAAATAGGCTCCATTCGGGAAGTAAAATACCGGATTCGGCCAACGTGGTGGTGGCGCCGAAGAAAGGTAATAAATTTCGAATGTGCGTTGATTATAAGGATCTAAACAAAGCACGCCCGAAGGATTCGTTTAGTCGCCCCACATCGATAGAACGATCGACGCGACGGTCGGTATGAGATGTTAAGTTTTCTCGATGCTTACTCCGGTACAACCAAATTCGGACGCACCGGAAGATCAAGAGAAAACATCTTTCATTACTCGACAGGACTTATTGCTACAACGTAATGCCATTCGGATTAAAAAATGCGGGCAACCTATCAACGCCTAGTTAACGAATGCTGAGGAACAAATAGGAAAAACGATGGAAGTTTATATTGACGATATGGTTGTTAAGTCCCTGGAAACAAGAGGACCATTTAAAACATTTGAAAAACCTTTGACGTACTCCGAAGATATAATATGAAGCTCAATCCGGAGAAGTGTGCTTTCGGTGTCCGGTCGAGTAAATTCCTCGGTTACATGGTGTCAAATCGCGGGATCGAGATCAACCCGGATAAGATCAAAGCAATCGAGGACATCGAGGTGGTAAATAACGTCAAAGGAGTACAAAGGCTTACCGGGAGGATAGCGACATCGAGCGGTTTATATCAAGATCTTCAGACAAGAGCCACCGTTTCTTCTCCTTACTCAGGAAGAAGAACGACTTCACATGGACACCGGAGTGCCAGAAAGCCTTACGAGAGCTAAAAGAGTACCTATCCAGCCCTCCTTTGTTGCATACGCCGAAAGCGGACGAGCAGCTTTTTCTCTACCTTGCCGTATCCGAGGTAGCGGTAAGTGGAGTTCTGGTCCGAGAAATAATCGGCACACAATTTCCCATTTATTATGTGAGTAGGACCTTGGGGGATGCGGAGACCCGTTATCCCCACCTTGAAAATTGGCATTAGCACCGGTAAGCGCTTCCGGTAAAAGCTTAAACCTTACTTTCAATGCCACCCGATACGCGTAGTGACCACTTATCCTTTAAAGAACATCTTCGCATAAACCGGAATTATCGGGCGGTGCTAACTAAATGGTCGAGAGATAAGTGGGTACGATATTGAGTATAGGCCCCTGACGACCATCAAGTTACAAATCTTAGCCGATTTTGGCGTACTTCACTTCGGTCATGATCCCGAGGTGGAGAAGGAACTCATAACCTCGGCAAAGCCACGGGTATTTAGTCACTACACACGGACGGAACCTCGAACCTTAGAGGTTCCGGGCTTGGAATCGTCCTTAAAACCCCCGCCGGAGATGCGATCCGGCAATCTATTAGAACGGTTAAATTAACTAACAATGAAGTCGAGTATGAGGCTATGATTGCGGATAGGACCGGAATTAGCCTCGGAGCATGGGGGCGAAGTAATCGAAGCAAAATGCGATTCTCTCCCCGGTTGTCAATCGTGTGAATGGCGTCTTCGAAGTCAAGGATGAACGAATGCAAAGATATCTTGAAAGGGTCCGGGTCATACCCCCACCGGTTCAAAGAATGGACCATGCGCACGTACCAAGGGAGTAATCGCGAGGCCGACGCGTCGTCAGGTTTGGGATCTTCAGTCGAAGGGGAAGAAATTAACCCCGGGACCGTTGTGCACTTGATGAACTCGGCGATAGATAACGGGCATGCTGAGATAAACGCAATGGGATTAACTTGGGATTGGCGCAATAAATACATCGACTATTTGCAAGACGGAAAGCCCCCAACGACCCGAAGGAATCGCGATCGCTAAGGACGAAAGGGAACACGGTTTTGCCCCGGCGGACGGTCGGCTATACAGGCGGTCTTTCTTCGGCCCTTTGGCCAAATGTTTGGGTCCTGGTGAAACCGAGTACGTGATGAGAGAAGTACATGAGGGGACATGCGGGAATCACTCCGGCGCGGAAGCCTTAGTCCGAAAAATCATTAGAGCCGGTTATTATTGGAACCGGATGGAGGAAGATGCGAAGAATTTTGTCGGAAGTGCGACGGGTGCCAAAGACACGCTTCCGATGATTCATCACCCCGGGAGTCGCCGCACCGGTTGTATCACCCTGGCCGTTTATAAAATGGGGAATGGACATTGTTGGTCCACTGCCATGGGCACCAGGTAAGGCCCGCTTTATTTTGTTTATGACTGACTACTTTTCAAAATGGGTTGAAGCACAGGCCTTCGAGAAAATACGAGAGAAAGAAGTTATTGACTTCATTTGGGACCACATTATTTGCCGATTCGGCATTCCGGCCGAGATCACCTGTGACAACGGCCCCCGGTTCGTTGGTGGCAAAGTTAATGATTTCCTCGAGGTCAAGATCAAAAAAATTATGTCAACTCCGTATCATCCGTGTGCGAACGGATGCGGAATCCACGAACAAAACGATAATTTAGAATCCGAGAAAGAGACTTGAAACGTCAAAACACCACCGTAGGGAAATATTACCGGAGGCTGGGCCAAGCATGTAACCATATCAAAATCGAGTACGGGGGAAACACCCTTCTCGTTGGTCTACGGGACCGAAGCCCCCATTCCCGTAGAGGTCGGAGAACCCGGCCTCCGGTTCAATTACGCCACCGAGGATCAAACGAGGAGGCCATGGCCGTAAAACTCGATCTCACGGACGAGCTACGCGAGAACGCGTTAATTCGTATTGCAGCCCAGAAACAAAGGATGGAAAGGTACTATAACCGGAGAGCTAACTTCCGACATTTCCAAATTGGGGACTTGGTGCTCCGAAAAGTTACCTTGAACACCAAAAACCCCAATGAGGGAAAACTTGGTCCGAACTGGGAAGGTCCGTACAAGGTGACCGAGATAACGGGCAAAGTGGTCCCTGTCACCGGAATCCATGGACGGACGACGGTTACGCAACAACTGGAATGTGGCTCATTTGAAGAGATACTACTGTTGAGGTATGGACCTTTTTTGTTTTTTATTCACTTACCTTTTCTTTTTGCAGGGAGCCGAGTGCCCGACGTGGTTAGCTTGTTAGGTCTGAAAACACGTGTTGCACTCTTTTCCTTAGCTCGGTTTTGTCCCAAATGGGTTTTCCGATAACGTTTTTAATGAGGCGACAAGTACAACGTGTTACTAAAGTAAGAATATAAATACCGAATATTCGAGGGTAACAACCAACGACCGAGGGATGAATAGTGCTTATCCGACTTACAGCTCGAATAAGCACTAGGGGGCTATGACAAAACATTCCGATGTAAGGACTAAAAGATCAAAAGTGAATCGTGTCCCTCTAATATTCACTATGGCAGAACCGACGTCGACCTCCGTACGTTTCGATGTAAGGACCAAACGATCGAGCGAATCGTGTCCACTTAGAATTTGCCACGGCAAAAAACGAAGGAAACGGATAAAGTCCTCATATGATGTACATGTACTTGCGCTTATTGAAAAATCAAATTATTACATTTCGGAGTTATCTTCTTTGTAAATCGCTTTGCTCCGAAAATCGGCATCGCTTATCCGTATACTCGATCCCGAACATTACGTAGCCGAAATACGGCAAAGGCCACAAGGTTACAGCAAACCGAGCCTAAATCTTAATACCCTCGAACGGGGACCTGCTACACCGTAATTTGTTTAAGCGAGTAGATTCAGTGCTCGAACCTAATCAAATAAAGGAATAGCCGCAAAATATCGGCCCTAAAAATGCCTAACGTGATTCGAGACGTTCGAATTCACAAAGCACAAATAAGTCCCGCGGGCAAACTTCTCTAATCGCTCCCGGATAAATCATGCGGATGAGATGAAAACTCTAGTCGAACAAGTCCGAAAATCGGCAAAACAATGAGAAATCATAACAAACATTCAAACAAAAGAATGGTCGGCACAAAGGATAAGCTTTTTTATATACACAAATTTTTTACACTTGAAATTTGAAAAAATTCAAAGTGCTATAAAGACAAAACAAAAAAAGGGAGTACAAGCCATAGCTATCATCCACGACCGGAACCGAATACTTTCGGACTTTATCCGTTCGAATCATCGGAGTCGGAGCCGCAGCTCTCTTTGCCTCCTCCCTGTTCTTTTAGCCTCCCGAATAAGAGGCCGGGAGATCGGTGAAACCACGCTCGGCTTCTCAAGGGTGATTCTCCGATATCTCCACCGTTCATGTTCCACCGCAACCGTGGAATAGCTTCTCGGCTTCGCTTCCACACTCTTTAAGGCTTCCACCAAATCGGCATCGGCCCGGCCGCCTTAACCAAAAGTTCATTCCTCTCATCGAGGACACTCCGATATTGATTAGCCGAGTCAAGCTCAGCTTTGAGCGTGTCGTTTGCTTCGGTCATCTCCCCGAGCTTGGTTCTGAGTTCATCGCACACTCTGGCCCTGTCCTCGGCTTTTTGCTCGAAAACCTTCATTCTATCCGCGTATCTAGCACTCTCGGATTCGAGTCGTCGGTGCCTTTCGGCCAAATTGGCGGCATCAGACTTAACCGAGTCGAGTTCTCCTCCGGAGTTGTGAAACGGTGGTTTCGAGCTCGCTCGGCTACTGGAAGAAAACCGAGCGTCGGCTTCGACTAAGACCGATTTTCTCTTCCTCCGTGTTCTGGGTGCTTCCGCACAAGCCCGCCTAACTCATCCTTGGGCCGAAGGTTCTCACCTTCATAATATCAATCTCGGGCCAAGGTTAGCAGGACACCGCTCGGCCACTGCTCGTCTTCCTTTATTTGCAAAAGTGTGCCGAAATTTCATCGTTTCTCGACTTTGGGCATCCAACTGCCTTTAAGGTCATCAATATCTTGTCAGCCCTTGATGAATCCCTCGTTTACAAGCACCACACTCGCCAAAGAAGCAAAGACATTAAAACCAAAACTTGCATCAAGTTATAAACACATGGACTAAGGCCTACCCGATTGCTTCGCATGCATTCCTTCGTTAATCGAGGCTCCGCCAATGGATTCCGGCCATTTTCTTTTGCCCGAATCCGAGACGAGGGCCTTAAGTAGCTTGCCACCCCCACCGGACGAGATAAGAAATTACAATCTTCGTGGACAAGATGATTGCCGGACCGGTTCTCCCCAGTTCCACGCTAGGAGCCGAAAAGATACTCACCGGTGCTTTCCCTCGCACCGACCGGTAGATCGATTGGGTCGCCCTCGTGACCCGAGGGGATGGGAAGATGGCAAATCCGGCAGCCTCCCCGCAGTTGGAGGAGTGTCCAAAAACATCTCATCTAAATTATCCGGCCTAGGAGCAGTGGGTGTGGTTGGAACAGTACCGGCACCCTCGGCAGAAGTAGAGGCTTCAAACCCGGCGACGGACCCTCAAGTAGTAATGAGTTTGGGTATCTTCCGGTGCCGGTGCGGTACTCGACTCTTATCCTGGGCTCCAAGCGGCTCGTGCCCATCTCCGTGGCCTTTGCAAGGTGAATCTCTCGGAAGACTCTTCACCGTAATATCAACAAACTCGATAGACCCAAGAGGCGTTGCGCATGTTAATTTCTTCCCCCCGGTGTACCGAGCCAAGCGCGGTCCTTCCTCGATTGAAGGGTGGAGCTGCATAGCTTCCTCCTCCGGGACCGACTCGAAGGCAGGGGCCACACCGACCTACGAACGATCACATCGGACTCTTCTTCGTCTCTCGGTGATCGGACGACGCGCCTTGCCCTTTTTCTTGGCTTGTCTCCTTTATCCGAGGTTTTTCTTCGTCTTTGGCGGCGGCAATAATTACCGACGACCCGGCCGAATCGAATGTCGGTGCCGGTACAGCTTGCTCTGCTGTAGTCCCGGGTATGGGTTTCACCGAACCTTTCGGTAAACCTAAAATCAAAGGGTTATGGATGACGGTCAAATTAAAGAAAGGCAAACAGTACATAATACTCGAACTCAAAGGGTGTTACCGTGGTTTCAGCAATCCATCGCTCGACAGCCGAGATTCCCCATGTCAACTCTTTCTCGTGTGAACGGCGGTTCAGAGCGCCTCGACCCACTCGTTCATACGTGGAATGAGGGGTATCCATGCCACCGCCAGAGAAGAAAAAGGAGAACGTAAGCTCGAAGGATCAAATTAAGGAGAATAAGAATAAATTGACAAAGTTGGGTTCGAGGGACTTACGGTTGTCATTCCATTTTTCCGGAAAGGGCATGTATTCCTCCGGGATAATATCCGAGGTCCTCACCCGAACGAAGCGCTCTAGCCAGCCCCGGTCTCTATCTTCGTCCATTTTTTAGAAGATCGGATTCCGGCCTCTCTTGGCTAATTTTATCACGCCTCCCCGGAATCGTCTTGGGGAATAAAGGCGGATCAAATGTGCCATCGTGAATGGTTCCTTGGCGTTGTTGGCCAACAACCGGAGGCAAGCTACCGTCCTCCAGATTATCCGTCCAATTTGTGCGAGGGTCACATCGTAGGTCCGACACATCTCCGTAATGACCGGATCAATTTCAGGTTCGAGCTTGAGCGTGAAGGGGTAAGTGTAAACGTATAAGAAGCCCTCTCGGTAGTCGGTTATCGATTCATCCGGACCAGGAGCAAACACTTGTACCGGACGATTGTCCCATCCGCGATCTCCGACCGATCGAGCTTATCCTCGGTGATGGGAAGAGGATATCGTCTTACGTCGTATCCTCTATCCGAAACTGAGAAATTCTACTTCAAACTCTTTTGTTGAAGTTGGGTTTAATCGGCACAATATCCAAAGCCGTAGGCTCGGCCACATTCTTTCCCTTCGGCTGAGACACACCGGCTCAGCTCGGGGGAGGAGACCGAGGGAATATCCTGGGAGGTGGTTTCGGTATTGGTAGACATTTGCAATGGATGAGAGGTTGAAAATTTAATAAAGGGATGAAGGTAAGAAGATGGTGACAGAGAAGCAAATAAAATGCAACACAAATGGAAAAATGAAATGACGAGCGACACTTGAGTAGAACGGTTTTCCTTGCAAGCAAAGTTTAGGTGGCAAATATGGGTGATGAAATAACAGGATCGACAATGGAAGAGAAGTCAGAAAAAGATGAAATGAAGAACAGCAGTGGAGTGAAGAAGTTTGAAGTGAAGATGATGAAAGTGGAGAGAGTAAAATGAAGAAGGAAGTACGTAGAAGGTTAGATATACACGCATGGGACTGGGCGGTTACAAATCCCGACCAATCGGTGAACGCCACGTGTCCCGTAATAAATGAAGACGTACTTTGAAGGGACGTGCGTAACGGCGGTTGCAGAGCTCGGACCAGTCAGGGTATGACACGTGGCAGATGGCAAAACAAAGTGACAACTGTTCCTGCCAAAATGAAAAGATAAGAACGAGCCAATGTGATCCTCGGTTACACGATTCATCCACTTCCCGTTACTCCGATAGGATCTCAGTCCGGAAAGTGTGGGGACTATCTGTATACGGTAAAAATCGGGTAAAGTTTGTCCGGTGCAACTCGGGATTGGTAAAAGGAAGAGAACGAACGGTAGTGTCTGATCCGAAGAAACTTTGCATGATTTCGTTGTATCCGGAGATAACTCCTTATCGTGGTTGATCCGGTGTCCGATCCTTATATGGCCGAGTTGGTTGTAGCCGTTTGCCCGGTGCGAATACAGCCGAGATCGGGCCGTGGCCGTTAGCCCGGTTTCTTCGTGACCATTCTGATCGTGGCCGTTGGTCCGGATAATCGGTTATTCGCCCGACACGTGTGGGAATCTGCCACCTTCTTCTGACAGTCGTACGGGTGTCAGATCGTACGACCCAACCTTATCCATATTAGGTTTTCTTTATCCTAAAAGGTGGCCCATGATGTAGAGGGAGGCCCATAGAGGAAAAACTATAAATAGGGTCATTCTCTCATTTTCGAGGTTGGCTTTTCTCGATCTAAGAGCTTTGTACTTCAAATATATGATAAAATTTCTCTTGCCTAGTGTTCTTCAGATTTTGGTCCGGTTATAACTGAAACAGATCATTAAATCTCTTTATTCAGTATTGCACCTAATATATATATATAGATAGAAAATTTGTCTCAAATACAAAGATCTGAACGTCTTAGCTTAGCCTTTAACATATCAGCTCACTATTCGCTCAAGCCCTTAATAAGCCAAATAGATTCGACTTTCTTTTATTTCTCAAAGTATAGATTAAAGTACCACATATCCTTTGCCTCATTTACAAATTTAACTTATTACCCATTTTCGAGGTAAACAATATCCAGAAAGAAGTGTTTGCACAAACTTAATTGATGCTGTTAAGATGAAGCATAAGCCATCCTGTTCTCATCAGCCAAATCAGTTGACAAACTCTATAAAGGGATGATGTGAGTCGTGTTTAATTTTTTAAAAGGTGGCTACTCCCTTACTAGGTGAACTTTTTATTTGTATGAATCTATGAATATAAAATTAGCTATAACAACTTGGTTTATATTTATCTAACCTTCGGATATGTGTTATTAACTTCTTAATAAGGGTGAGTCGTTTTGGACGACGAAGGGTATTTCAGTAAATCTGAACCTCTTTATGGCTAAATGTAAGCTTGTCTGTCAGCCTTAGAAAATAAACACTGTCCTACTAGAAGTCCCACTCTCAATTTCTTACCATGTTCCCTCTTTCATTCACCGCTTCTCTCCTATATTAGCGTTTGCACAGCTGGATTCTGTCAAATTTTTATTCATTTTGTGGATTTGCTGCATTTGTAAAGGTTGTCTGCTTGTCTCTTGTTCGAGCTCTCAGTTGTGGTAAGTTTTTTCTCCACATATTCTCTTATTGCATTTTTTGTGGGTAAATTTTTGATAGATTCTTACATGCGTATCAATATTTTTGTGTGATCTGCACATATGCGTCTAGAAATTGATACTTCAATTCGTGATTTTTTGTGTAACTATTATATGATGTATTTTGATTAATTTTCTAATGGCTATTGCTTCAGAGATTACTGACCAAAATCCCCTAATGGCGTTTTTTCAGTATTCTTTTTTTGGTGTAAATTATTACTACAAAATTAGTCATGTCTTAGAGAAAAACTGAGGTCTTTTGCTAACCCTTGTTATGTGCCAACTTCTGATAATTAGGTGATACCTCAGGCCTAGGTTTTTCCCTACAAAGATGAAGAACCATTTTGCTTGAGGTAATCGTTGTTATTTGGTAGGAAAATGGCCTTACTAGATCTATTATATCTTAAATTAAGAAAACTGATGCGCCGAGATTTGATAATATGCCTAAATCAACTGAATTTTTTTACTTCTTTCTTTTGACAGGGCAACCCCTATTTGGATTTATCTATTGAGACATCAACTCATTTTTTCCCTGGGAGTAATCTTCTTAAACATATGGGATTCAGGAATGGTATCTTGATGATATGCAACGAAGGGATAAAGATGGTAAATGAATATTGTTATATCCCGTATTTTGAACGTCGGAATAATCCGGGTTAACCACGATGAGTTGGGAACAAGACTAGCCCGAGATATGAAGCGGAGATATTTTTTTTTATATTGTAAAGGCTTAAGTCGTGTATGGTTTTATTGGGATGGAAATATTAAAGAAACAATTGGGGTCAAATTGTATTTTTGGGAAAGTATTCTAATTTTGGGAAGGGAATTATTTTATGAAAATGGAAAAAAAAAAGAAAAGGAAAAATTAGGGCCTACGTGGCCGGCACAATTGGGGGTGGGCCATGGCCACATGGTTGGCTAAAATATGCAATAAAAGATGACTTGTGGGATCATTTTCATCATCTTCATCATATAGAATTTTCAAGAAACTTGGAGAAAATAAAAGAGAGAGAGAAAGAGGGCAAGAAACGCTGGAGGAGGAGAAAAACAAGACTAAGAATTGATCAAGAAAAATAAATTCTTCAAGCAAACTTGCTAATTCAAGTGGTGCTAAGTAACGTGGTGTTGTTGTTTCGGACAATAGCTCGCTCGTTTTCTCTAGCAACCAACTTTGGTCAAGTTAAGAAGAAGAAGAACGGTGAGTTTAATCTTGTTTTCTTGTGTTATAGATGGTTTATATGTGTTGTATGCTAAAAGGGAAGAAATTCATGTTAGAGGAAAGTGGGAATATGGCCGTGCATGGCAGGTTGGCCGTGTATATGTGTGTTGTGGTATAAGCCATGTATTAATGTTAGTTAGCATGTTTTATTTGTTGTGGTGTGAAGAAAAGAATGAAAATCATCCCTAGGCGTGTGTGAACGGGTGTTGTCGAATGGCCTCCCTTGTGTGGTCTTGAATGAACAAATTGTCGTTAGTGTTTTCGTTGTCGTCGTTATGGATTTTATAAGGAAAAATGCAAGTTTGATGACTTAGAATAATGTTATGTTGGTTATGGGATGACTTGGGAATTTATGTGGATTTTATGTAATTTCTACATTTATGAATATTGCGTTGTTAGTGTGTGGATTAATGATGTAAATCATGACTTGGAAAAGAAGAGTGTATTTGATGTTGTTTCGGGTTCGGGGACCATTTCGGGTCCAATGGAACAATATTTGGATTGTTGGAAAAATTGTATGAATTGCTTAAAGTATTATTGCATATGGTTTGAATGGGTTCGGACTAGTAGTCGAACGTATGAGCGTTAATATCGATTTGGTTGCATGAAGTTAGTGACTATATTGGAATGTCTCTAAGTATATAGCAATATGTGTTTAGTGTTGGAATATGTGGGATTGAATATTAATGTTGGAACGTATTGTGAATCGACTATTAATGTTGTAGTTTGTTTTCTTGTTGGGTTGTTGTTGAAATTGGCCGAGTTGAAATCTCGGGGTTGGTGTAAATATGTGAGATGCCGCCAAATCTTTGTAGCCAAGAATTGGTTAAGATCGAATTTTCAAAACCTTATGATTAATATTTGGTAAATATGACCAAATGTAGATTTTGGACGAAACGGACTTCAAGTTGGACTAGCGTAAAGGACGAATAAGGTATGTAAAGCTCTCCCATTTCTTCTTTTGGCATGTCTTAGATGTACTAGGCTCGAATTTGGACCTTGGGGACAACTCCACTCTTCGGAATCTACGTCTAGAAACGCCCCTTTTTCATTCGCAGAATTGAACGGTTATTGTGCGAATAGTTAGGAAAATTGTTTTAACCTCTAAAACTTGTGCAAATAAAACCCGATTACCTAAAAATACTCATAAATGACGTTATGAAGTTTGACACGCGTAATTTATATACGCCACCTCATTTGACCGAGGTGGGCCCACTTTGTCCTGATTTTTCCTATTATTCCGTTTGAATTACTTTTTTTGGAAAACTAAGGAAAGTTTTTAGCTACCTTTCTAATTTCTACGGAATAATCGTTATATCTATTTATTCGAGTCTTATGATCTACTTTGGAATTTGCAAATACTCCAGAAAAGATTATTCGGATATGAAATAGTTCGACATCCGAAAGAATCATGCTCGATTATTATTAAGGTCCGCTGGCGAGATCCGTCATCCGTGTTACGCCTTCGAGTCTCTCGTAAAATGTTGTATGTTTTGTATCGCATATGGTTTTCTCACTACTCGCTCGCAAGCTTTAATACGTCTTTCACCGAGTCCCGGCCGGGTATGTTTTCGTGCACAAGTTCATCGCAATGTTCACCGAGTCCCTCACTGTAGGCCGGCACGCTATATATGTATGTACGATGACATGATGACGCGATGGTACGGGATGGCGGCCGTGATGGCATTTGATAATCCTATTCACCGAGCCCTCACTGTAGGGTCGGCACGTATATGCATATGATTACATGATTTCATGATTACTATATATGATGTTTACATGACTTTTACCGAGTCCCTCCCGGGGGGTCGGCACGCCGTATGTATATAATGATTTGATGACATGATATGGGTATGCATACGAGATATAATTCACGAGTAAAAGTTTTTGATTCCCCGATTTCTATATTTATTTTGATAAAGTCCGGTTCGGTTCAGGTTCTATTTATCGTGTTCGTGCTTTACATACCTCGCACATATCCCGCACCGACCCCTCTTTCTTCGGGCCCGGCGTTTACGCCCGCAGTATCGCCGCCGGGCTCGAGGATCCATTGTCTAGGCCATCTATCCCGTTTCCGGGAGTGCTCCTTCTTCCGAGCTCATATATTTTGGTATATACACTTTTCGTTACATATGTATGTATTTATTCGGGGTACGCGCGAGGCCCCCGTCCCGTCATATGATTCCGTCTCGGTTTGCTAGAGGTCCGTGAACATGTTTGTGGGTTAGGTCATACCGTACGTACGCGTATGTATATGTTGTGTTTGGGCGATCCCATTTCGCGCGGCGCCCGGTCCGCATATGTATATAAGTTGTGTTGTTGGCCCTGTGTGGCCTTTGTTGGTATTTTCTGTGTGCAGGGTTATTCTGGATAGTCCGTAAAACAAAGGAAACTCTGCCGAAATTTTCTGGAAATCATCCAAATTTGAAATATAGCCTTGTCGGCTCCGGTTGGATACTCGGAAGTGTTCGACATAATTTGAGGTAGCGTTCGATAGATGCGTTTGGGTGCCCAGATCGGGCACTAGTCACGGCCTACGGGGTTGGGTCGTGACAAATATTTAGGAAAACAAAAAATAAGGAGAGAGCTCACTGAAAAAGTGACCTTTTTCCTCTTTTTGTTGTTCATGTTAAATAACTGTGTGTAATTATAGTGTTAGTGAATATTTTGATTTTTAATGCTTGAAGGAGGTAAATGTGTAAGCTGCATTATATTCATGAACCAATTAATGAGTCAAAGAGGTTTAAACTTGGCAACCAGTCAAAAGTATTGTTTATGTCTTTTCTTAGTCCCTTTGGAAGTCGACAAAATAAATAAAGCACAAAAATTATGTGTTGCTAATCGGCTACGACCAGAGCAGCTGATTCTGAATGGAGTTTCTTTGAAGCCCAATGAGATGGCGGAACTTCTTGAGTGCGCTTTACTCCCTCAAAAGTTGCTCGAATCCCGGAAGTTATTGTCGTGACAAGGAATCTGGACCTTGGGAAGGGTACTTTATGTACTAAATTGAACTAACTATATCTTGTAATCCCTATTGCCAAGTAAAAATGTTGATGTAGCTTTGGCTTCTTATTTTAACAGGAAGAAGGAGAATGTCACGACTCAAACCGATGAGTCATGACGAGTGTATGACCTCTAGCGACGAAACACCCTATTTTCATATCTGAATCTTACTGGACATCTAGGGCCCATACATGACTTAAACTGATCTCATAAGTAGGTGACATTATAACCACAGAACAATCTGTATATACATAAGCATGTCGAAAGAACAAGGCAGAAGCGCCTAGGGTCGCTACATATACCGTACACAAAAGAAGAAGCCGACAAGGCTACATCATCCGACTAATACATATATCTCGTCTCACGCACTTACTAGAATGAAAGCTATAGAAAGGACGGGACAGGGCCCCATCATACCTATATGCATATACATCTCAAAAGGGTGGCAAACCAAAATTTACTGGAGCTCCGGATCAAATGGAGCACACTGACCGCTGCTAGATCTAGAGGTCCTACTGAGCTGGACCACCTATCTGTCTACCTTACCTGCGGGCACGAACGCAGCCCCCCGAGCAACGGGGAGTCAATACTGAGATAATGTACCGAGATAAGGCATAAGAACATATATATATATATATACAAGAATCATGAATAAGATCTGAACTCATAAGCTGAAATGACTATCTGCTTATACTTGTATGAACTAGTATCTGTCTGTATTTGCATAAATCTGTGTAACTGACAATGCTGCTGTGGGCATATAATATGCATGCTCATGCCGATCAATGAAGTTCATACATCTATATATATGTGTGTGTATAACGCCTGATACATGTGAGTATATAACGCCTGTCTCCTTTCTCATCTCATATCGGCCTCTCTGCGGCCATCATCATATATATTGTCCGGTACTTGCGTGCACCGATTCTCATATCATCATCATGGTAATGCGTGTATAACGCCTATATCTGTTCTCATACTTTACATATATCTAATATTCGCATATATAACGCCTTCTGGTCACGGGTCAAGGTGCATAAATATATAATGAATGTAATGCATGAATAAACTGTATGCATAGAACTGGCTACATAAGACTGGACCTATGAACAGAAGGAATACTCATAAACGGGATACATGAACATCAAAGAGTGAAGCACTTCTAGTGCTTCTAAGAGTAGAGTAATATGGAAGCTCGCTTACTCGCTTGTTGACTCATATTATTAGATCATGCCAAAGGAAAGAAAGGATAGCCTTAACATACCTTGACGTATACCAAATCGCCCAACCTCTACCTCTTGAACTTGTAAATCTACAATTGAGATAACATAGGCCTTAATTAGACTATTTGCCTCGCTTACTAGTCATCTTTAAATACATATAGAGCTTAACGAATTATGGGCAACATTTCCTTATAAGCTCAACAACCCTTCAACTTTCCATTCAATCCAACATCAACCACAACAACTATAACAACACTTATATATAAATATATACTCAAATTTATCCCCAATCATCTCTTAAAATAGCCTCAAGTCACTACCTTGCCCTTCATCAACTTACCACTTCCACAAATACCCTCTCTTTACCTAAAATCACTAAAACTCTTGATAATAAACTCAAATACAAGGGTAGAAATCATTTACATACATTGAGGGGTCTAAGATTCCAAAGATCAACTTCAACTCCAATCCCCTAAGCTTCACAACTTGAAGAAATCCTAGGAACAACCTTCTTCTTGACAAGCGCGGGTTCACGGGCTCGGATCTTACCAAATCTCCACTAATAATGATGGAAACTATTAGGAGAGAAAATATTAGGGTTTTTATGATTTGGAATGGAGGAAAAATGAGAAATAAGTCGTGAACCACATATTTATACTTGGAATTAAAAAGGCTACAGCGGTGCCGTTCGACGAGCGGGTTGACGACCCGTCGACTTGCTCCGTCAACCTGTGCCTGCAGATGCAAGGCTGTGGAACCCTATCGACGCCGTGCATTAACGGTCCGTTGACCATGTCGACGACCCATCAACGATGACTGGTGTTTGCAGGTTTTTTTTCTTTTTTTGATTCAGTTCAGATCACGTCGATTCGATTCGTTCAACTTCTAACTCTATAAATTGCCAGGAATACCTGCTGGTACCCTTGTACACGGGGCAGAACACTTTCTACCTTCAAACTCGGGATCGGGTCTCTATTCCAAAGGCATACCCGACTAGGAAACTATAGGTTCTACTACTACGAAAACGAGGGGTGTAATAGAGAAAACCTAACAAAATTGTAATTTCAAACATGGATTTCCTGGGGAACTTATTCCTCATGCAAGCAACGGAGCCGCACGTCTATATCGATGGCCTAGATATAATTAAATGGAAGTCAAAACTGTTGGAGGTATGTCCTTTGTACTATAGCTGAGTTTCTACTTGCAAGACTGATACTTCGGGAAATAACTTGTCCTAGAACCATTGCTATCCATTATTTAAAAGTCAAGCTAATGAGTAGCTTCTATTTGTAGCCTCTTTTTATGTGTTTGAACTTGAGGTCTTCCCTGTAAGGGTTGATATCTCCTCTTTTTCGGTTAATTTTGTCCCTTATTGTCTGATCTCTTTCACCAAATGTTCACTGCAGTATTAAAGTAAGTACATGCTCATTGATAGACAAAAAATATTTATACCAATTCTACATTCTTAGCCTGATCCTTTATATCTCGAAAGGATATAATGATAAGCTTTGCGGGTTATATTCTCAAGTGGATGTTGCTCCTTCAAGGTAAGGCACCAATACGTGGTTGGATTCAAAATTTTAAAATTTTATTGCGTTGAATTACAGATTTACTACTATATTTTCGTGAATAAGATAACAAATACTATTTATTTATGTTGTAAATTGTAAAGCAATTGCTGAATTGGTGTAAAATAATTAAAAAATGAAATAGTTCTTGCTCAATAGACTGGCTATTTTTCTTAAAGTTTTACCTTTGTTTTTTGTATGAGTAAACAAAATGCTGCCAGATAACAAAATAGTGCATTTGAATTGCTGAAAATTGTTTCCAGTGTTTTTCTATATGCCTAGCTAACTGGGAAATCAGCTATAAAGGAAGAATTATGGGTCTTTCATGGATCACACCCTTGCAGTTGGGTTTTGCGCAGGTTATTCCATGATTTTCTACAGTTATTCTCAGATAAGAGAGCAATTGTATAAGTGCCTTGTTTAGATGCCTGTAGTTATTTCTATTTAACCTTCTTTGGCCCATTGATTTTATACTGCTTATACATGAGGGAATTAAAGAAAGCTTCACGTATCAAAGTGCAAAAGAGGAGAAGTGTAATCCACCAAAACTTAGTTTATTCTCCTGATATAGTTCATTTTTCTACAACAAAAAAGTTGTCTTAGTTCATTCCCTTGATGTAGTTCATTTTTATACAGCAGAAAAGTTGCGCAAGAAAGATGATTGTACTAGCTTGGAAAAAGGAGTAAGGCTGGCTAAATCTACTATTGTATTCAAAGCTACAAATTGCAAAACGGGAGAAGTGTAATCCACCAGAACTTAGTTAATTCTCTAGATATAGTTCTTTTTTATACATCAGCAAAGTTGTGCAAGAAACATGATTGTACCAGCTTGGAAAAAAGAAGAGAGACTGACTGAATCTACTGCTAAGTTAGTTGTATATGATAAGATTGTTATAATTTCAAATAGCATTCTAGGAAAGCATATTCTTGCCAATTATATGTCTTCGTGTATTTATACTTTGGAAATCAAAGCTTGTTATAGACATTTTTGCCGATACAATTTATTCCCTGAAGCACAAGCATCCAAATGTACAAATAATATTGTAAATTTATATAATAAAAAAGAAAAAAAAAATCTCCATATCGGGCATAGGCTCGTGCAAGCCATCTAGTTCTTTTAGAACCGTAGTGTTTAGGCGTTGATATCTCAATTAATTTCACTAAATATCTATTATAACTAGTCCCTACCATGAAAAATACTACAAATTAATGTTATCCATCAAGATTTAGATAGACCAGAAATTCACTTAACTTTTTTGCCTTTTTAATAAAGGAACTGCCAATCAGAAAAATATCTACCCCTAGTGAAATGCTACCTCAAAAATTACCATTTACCTCATAAGACTCACAAGAATACAAATGGGGTACATGTTCCCATGTCCCACATGTTGTTCACTGTTTCTGCTGGTCTTAACTCATGATTGCTACGGCTCCCTGCCAATTTGTGAGCACTCTTAATTGTAGTACTCTTTTGCCTTGCTCCTTATTTCTCTACTAGTAGATAAATTCTCTTGTTCAAATATTGCACCCTTCCTTCCTTGCTTTTCTGGTGTTATTTTAGATCATCCTTTTTTGTACTAGTCGACCTTATATACGTACCATATCATCTCCTTTTAATTCCTTGGTCGGACTGTTTAATTCCTTACAATATCATCCTATTCATACTTGAACTTTTCCTATAATTTCCTCTCCTCAGTTTTAGCATAATTGCAATATAAACTCATAAACATGGAACTAAGATAAAATCCTACTTAATCATAACTTCCTTTTGATACGAGTATGCTTTCTTCTTAAGTCCTTGATTTTCTTGTACCGGTGATCATTTGAGATTTAAATTAGCCTATGTTATTCTTTGACTCCCTATCGTTGTCCTTACACCATTTTTGTCAGCCATTGCATAACGACGATTGTCTATATGGTTTTATAACATATACTCTCACATTTGATATGACCGACGACTTGTGACTCCACGACTTGCGAGGTACTTTCTAGTCTCTGGTAGCACTACTGTCTTTCTATCTATAAACACACTATCTCCCTTTCTTTTGGATATCATTGAACCGCCTAGTATAAAATTATTCCTCTTGTTAAAACTTTCATCTCTTCTAGTGCTAAAATTTCCCTTTTTGTAATCCATATTGTCCTTTATAGTACTCACTGGTCATCTTACAGACCCTTTTTACTCCTTTCGTTACCTCTCGGGGTACGTTACTTCACACTTAAATATAACCAAAATCTTTCCGGTACGAACGATTTGAACCGTAGTCCGGAGACATAACATGTCGCATTGACGAAACTCATTCTCCTTCCTAGATTTGTCTCATGATATACCTGCATTTAATCCATTCTCACTTTTCTTTAGCACATTCTTGACATATCGATTCATCTCGAAATTTGACTCCTTCAACCCAATATATTTCCCTCTCTTGAGCTTCAGAGTATTATAGCTCATCTTAGAACTAAATTTGTTCTTCCCCTCTTTTAAAGAATGTTCTCATATACCGTAACCTTTGAGTGTTAACCGTCATTGATAGTCATCTGGAAGACCTTAGCGATCCTTCAACTCCTCTATTCCATATAATGCCGGAGTTCTTTTCATCGCATGGTTTAACTTGTTTTCCTTTTTGCTAGTTGAGTTCTTGTATCAAATCAAAATGCTTATACATATTGGATACAATTCAAATGCCTTTTTTATTGTCTTTTCACTTCTATCTCTCATGACTAGTAGTCCCCTAGGTTAATGAATTAATGGGGACGTCGTAATTCATTAGGCCCCTTATGGAGTGTCCGACTATACCACGCTCCTTTAGCCCTAGTCTTTCTCCACGACTATCTTCTTAATATCCTTGAAATTCTCCTTGCTCTGGGTTTTCGATTCCGATTTATATCTATGCTATACCATTAAAAGTTGATATTCCACACCATCCATTCCCAGGACTCGTCCTTTCATTAGCTTAGTTCATTTTGTCCCGTAATTCTTCTTAGCTACTTATTTGCATCACAACTATGCATCATAGTCCTTCTAGTGTTCTGTTGGTTCTTATTCTTATCATGAAATCCTCACAAAGTACACCCTTTCCTTTCTTCTTTCGTCGAGTCTTCATATCACACCCCACCCTTGGTAAGGCGTGATTGGCACCCGGCACCTTACGGAAACCGAGCAAACCAACTTATGACTTACATCCTTCGTGTCTCAAATGGAACAATAGGATTAAGAGGCTAAATACGAACATAATATCATGCATAAGTATATGTACATTAGACCCATGATGCCGACATTACTATCGTCACACTATGACTAAGGCGGCCACAGAACTATCTGCAAAGCCTCTATGAACATGACTGAGGTATACAAGTCGGGACAGGGCCCCCGACATACCCTGAACAAAATCATACATATATAAATATATATATATATCTATACTCGGCAGTGCTCCAGGAAGAGATGGAGCTCACCAATCGGGTGGTACACGAAGGCAAAACCTACTATGGAAGATCCTTGTCTCGTCTATCTACTCCTGCGGGCATGAACGTCCACAGAAAGGGACATCAGTACGAACAATGTACTGAGTATGTAAGGCATGAATAGTAACATATTAAGAAATACCGAACATGGAAAATTAATATAATAAACATACAGGGATAAAGTAATATAAATAAGATCAACCTGTGCCTTTGGATGCCCTTTTAAGGCGAATGTCATGCATGCTTAGCGTTTTAAGAATTTTTCCATACATATCCATACATATATAATATCTCGTCCGGTCGTTAAGGCGCGTAATATATATATATAGATACGTATATTTATATACATATAGCATCTTACATGGTGTTATCTTACCCGGCCATGTAGGCTCAGTATCATCTTACCCGGCCCTTTCAGAACTCAGTATCATCTTACCCGGCCCTTTCGGGACTCGGTATCATCTTACCCGGCCCTTTCGAGACTCGATATCATCTTACCCGGCCCTTTCGGGACTCGGTATCATCTCGGGCTATCCTTTTATACTCGTTGATTTATAAGTATGCACTTTACCGACTTCTGGTAGCTCGTTAGTCAGGCTCCCTATTCCCTTACATTCTCATCCCTTGCCTCTCTTACCCTTACATTCCAATTGCTTATTCAACATTACTTTGTCGCTAATGTGCATAATGGTTGTGTTCCTCTCCAAGGCCAGTTATACCGATCCGAAATACGTAATGTTTCTTCGCCATTTATTACCCTTCGCAGTACAGTTACATTTATGGCAAACTTATAATTCGAGTTCAAGCTCAATCCTTAGGCTCCTGCCATAACTTTTTCTTTAGCTTCCTGCCACAACTGTTTCTTTAACCTCCTTCCCTCAAATCTCGTAATACAACCTAGAAGCATAGGGCTACGGCAATTCTTACTCCATTATGACTCTCTTACAACATATATATATATCTAGCTTCAATTTTCTTGTACCGGCGGTCATTTCATCCGTTATTATTCCTTATTGGCTTTCTGATGTGGCCTTTTTGCAATTATAGTTAGGCATAGCTTCATGTTGATGGTTCATATAACTCCATAGCATATGCTCTCATGTTCAGTATAATTAGTAATCCGTGATATGTTTTCTAATATCCGGTGAACTCTTTTATTTCCATTCATAAGAGCAGCGTTCTTCCTCTCTTTGGAAATTACCAAACTACTAATCGTGGTTGCTTTTGTTACAATAGTCGTCCCTTCCGGTGCTAAAATCCTTTTTTTCTTTGTTGTCATCCTTGGATTCGTCATCCTCTCTATCATCCTTGTGAACTTGACTTGGAAACCTTTCTTGCTCTCTTTATTACCTTTTTAGGACATGTCGCCGCATGCTTAGGTACGGCGCAATTTTTGCCCGATACGGGGGTTTCAAACCATGGTCTAGAAATGTCGTAGCTGATGTCGGCGTGGAGCATTCTCTTAAGGTGTCTTCCATACTTTCTTCCTATGTCTGTCTCACGGTACACTTATTGTCAACTTGTTTCTGCTTCTTTCTGATGCCTTCCTGACATGCCAATACGCCTCCAGCTAATAAATTTCTTCTTTTGGAGCTTGAGAGTATCCCAGTTCTTTTCAAGTCTAATATGCTCTTCCCCCCTTAAGGAGGTCCTTATATACCAATAACCTTCGAGTATCCAGTGTCTTCACTACTTATCTGCCATCCTTCATGATCTTCCCAAGGCTGCGTTTTCACCATCGTATGGTCTGACTTATCTATCTTTTTGCTAGTTACACTCTCGTATTCAATTGGAATACTTTTAAGGGTTAGGTCCAATTTCGATGCCTTCTTTTCCGTCTTTTCACACCTCTGTCTTTTATGACTAACGATTCCTGGACCCGCAAGTTAATGGGGACATTGAGATTCACCGCGTCATTTATGAAGTCTTCGATTATATCTTATTCCTCATCTCTCTTCCCGACGTTGCTTATAACATATCTAAAACTTCTTACCCTGAGTTCTTCTTCCATTTATATGTACATCATCATTCTTTTGTAAATATTTCCATACCCTTCCATCCATTACTAGTCCTTTCGCCCGTTTATCTCACTTGTTTATAATTCTTCTTAACTACGCGTTTGTGTTGCAGCTTTGCATCCAAGTTTTCCGAGTGTCCTGCTACTTCTCGCTCTTAGCACGGAATTCTTACAATGTACACTCTCTTCATCCTCGTTCATCGAGCCTTTGTCTGTCTTTCTGATGCCACGGCCAGGTTATCTTCCATGCACGTTCTTTACATTTCATTCTATTTTCTTGGTGATCGAATCTCTGAATGGTCTTTTACAAGAATTCTTGTCCCATGTCATTACTTTTCTAGTCATATGTGTCGCCCCATCATCCTCGTTCTTATCTCGATGATTGATCGGTTTTCTACCGCCAACTCGTTAACGTATCTTGTGTGCCCCCGTGGTTGGAGGTTTCCAGTTACTTTATTCCTAGATGCTCTTCTCTTTCTTCAATCAGCCCATTAGTATACCTTCACTACTTTCACCCTTAACCGTTCTTGAGTTCTTTCCTCCTCGAGCGCCCTTCTCCTCTTGTTATTTACAGTATCGGCTCCGAAGTTCGTGAAATATTCCTTTAAACGTGAAAATTCGTCTTATTCTTAAGTCATCTTTTAGAAAAGCTTCCTCATGTCCGAGGCAACCGTGTCAATTTGACCACACATTTATCCCTTTATATATCTACCTTTCGAGAGTTGCAAATCTTTTAACACCGTTGCAAGGCTTAATCATCCTTTCGCTTACTTCACATTCCTCGTTGTGGTCATTATCCTTTTAGCCCCACTTATCGAAATTTGTTCTCTAGCCCCACACATTCCTCTTATTCCATACTACCACACTTTATCCCTTTCACATGCCTACCTTTGATTTTTTTTCCCAAATAGTCCCGTGCTTTGTGTCATACCCTAATTTTCGATAGGGCATGATGGGCACCCGACCCTTACTTAGGGCCGAGCGAACCCGCTGATTCTCGTGATACACATAATCTTACTGGGCCCTTATATCATGAAAGGAATGCATAAAGAAAGTTTTTCAAGAACAACATACTATTCATCTTTCTCAAATCGGGTAAAATCGGTAAACATATGAAATTTGCAACAAAATGCATAATGACACATCGGCTTACATAGCCGTTTACAAACCGACATATCATCCACTCGACTCTGTCCGCAAAGTCTCTAACATAACCCAAGATACCACAACACGATACTCCGACTCCGCGCACTCCGGAAGAAACGGGGCTCGCCAATCCAACCGGAACATCTCCTACTCATCCGCATACACCGCGTGGCATGAAATGCAGCCCCCCGAAGAAAGCGGGTCGTTACGTAATATGTACCGAGCATGTAAAGCATGAAACACAAGAAATTTAATCATACCGAGATAAGAAGTATAGGAAAATCATGAGGTTTGCCTTGAAACATAAATCATGCGTGTCAATATCATATCAAATTCGTTATGAACCGAGAAACATAATTAGAAAATCATCTTGTACATATGCATAGATATAACGTGCCCCGCCCTCTAGTGAGGGACGCGGTAAGTAAAATCATCATATACATGTACATATATATATATACACCCGCCCTCTAGCGAGGGACTCGATGAAGTAATCGTCATAGCATCATGTCATTATATGCATCATGTCATCATATATATATATATATATATATATATATATATATATATATATATATATATATATTGTCACGACCCAACCCCGTAGGCAAGCGACTAGTGCCCGATCCGGGCACCCGTACACACCCCTTAACCCGACTAGCGTACAAGTAGCTTATACCGTGTGCAAATTACAAATATTTATAGAAAAGTGGAACGTCGCCCCAAAGTCATCACAAATGTCGCGATATACATATCGTTATCGAACCCTCCATAATATCACAAATAGGCCGATAAGGCTATCATAGTATAGGGACGTCCAAATCACGAATTACACGTACACGACCGAATGAATACACATAACCACACACATACATGTCTACGTACCTCTAAGAGTCATAACGAGTCATATGACGGGACAATGGCCCCGCCTGCACCCGTGAACAAACATATGCATATATATATGTACAATAACAAAAGCCGGATCGAAGTATAGGCTCGTAACATGGAGCGCTCCAAATCATTCGAACAGAACTTAAGCCGGTGGCTCATCCAAATAAGTATCTGTACCTGCGCGGCATGAAACGCAGCCCCCGAAGAAAGGGGGTCAGTACGGAATATGTACTGAGTATGCAAAACATGACATATAGTAAACATGATCATAGTCAAAACCAGAAGTACGGAAATTAAATGCAATATTCAGAATATTAAAATGCTTACTTATAAAAAGAAATACAAATCATGCATAGGGCTCTTAGAACGGTGGTCGCCCGCCCGTCGTTGGCGCCACGCCACAAGATCACACCGGTGAAGTGTTCATATCTCCGTACCCGACATATCCCCATAACACATCATAGCCTACCATAACGTCATAACACAACATAACACCAATATAAATGGAACCAACCCTAGCGAGGAGCTCGGTGAACCGTAACACAAAGATCACACCGGAAAATAACATAGTGCGCACGATACATAACCGGCCCGGATCCGTGAAAGAAATACTAGCCATATGCACGAGCGGAGTCGTGAGTGACAATAATATGCATAAAATCATAATCAAAACTCATTAAATAAGTGAGAAATCCATATGCGGAAGTCAAAGTGAAAATAGTATCAATTTTTTCTCGAAATTCATTAAGGACAATCATAGAAAAGCCGCGGGCCCCACGGACGGGTGCCGACCCCCATCCGAGCCCGACTACCAGAGTTGAGGGAAAGTTATGTCTTATGAAGTTACCTATTATGTTTCGGGGCGATCCGAGCTCGTATGCAAAAGTTACGAGCGTTCGAAGTTCGGGACCTTTTGATAGCAAAATTCTTTATAAAACTTTTGAAATTCAATCAAATGAAAAACATAAGAACCCAAGTTAGGTTTCATTAAAAAAAGAGTGAACCTTGAGAAGCAAATAAAATACATATATGAGCTCGGATCTCGAGAGTGGAGTTATCCCGAGGCTCGTGTCATAGCCTAATTAACACTAGGACATGCCAAAGGAAAGAAGGGTTAAGCTTCACATACCTCGTCCGCTTCCTAAATCAATCCAAAATTACGTCACGACTTCTCCAAAATCTACAATAATATCATTTGGTACCAAACATTAGCCATAGATTCTTAAAACTTCAATTTCGACTAGCACTTAATTTACAAAAATTTGGGTAGCATTAACGTAAATTCAACATCCCCGAGATTACAACTTGGCTAAATCTTCAACAACACTACCAACAACCATTCTAGCAACATCAACAATTAATTCAAAAGGCATTCTAACGTCAATAACTCTTTTCTACATATTTCGACGACATTCCAATTACGTTCAAATTAACCATATACTTTCAAACCAACACAAGGCACACATATTCAAGTACTAATCCGAAATCCTTCAAACTAGATTCAAGAATATTTCAACCAATCCACAAAGTGTTCAAACGGCCCAACCAATATACTACATAGCCCAAAGTCTTCCAAATTCAATCAAAACAACAACACTATATTTCTTCCTTCCAAATTCATAAATTACACCAACATTCCACACATTAACGACATCAACCACAATAATACAAAAACTATATTAAAAATTACATTATTTCTTCCAACAACCTACAAACAATTCCAACTTCCATTTAAATCATTAAATCATCATTTTCACTATAAAATCCCTACAACAACAACCAAAGCATACTAAATAAAATTAATCTTTCATTCCTACATACCATACACATACACGGCCACATCTCAACTTCCATGCTTCCATGAATTTCATCCACTTTCACTTACTACAACATGCACAACCCTTCATAACACATGAAAAATGGATTAAAACTTACCTTTCTTCACCTAGTTCTTCACTTGGCCAAGGTTGAGAACTTGCATAAACCAAGGATTGGCTTGCCCTAACAATTGCTCCATGTTGTTTAGCACCTTCCAAAGAGTAGAAAACATAGAAGAAAATAATTTTTCTTCACCAAAATCCCATGGCTGGCCGTTTCTCTCCTCTCCTTTTGTTCTTCATATTTCTTGAAGTTTCTTGGTGGAACATAATAAAGATGACTAATAATTCATCTTTATAACCCAAGTCATGCTTCCATGTGGCCCATGGCCCACAAGTCATGTGCATGGCTCATGGCTTTTTATTTCATGAACACTAAATTTCCATACTTTCATGAAATTTTTTTATAACTTCCACTAATTCACTTTTGTCCCCAAGTCTTCCATAATATTCCAAGTCAATGAAATTGCAAGCAACTTATGTCTTAAAAATAAAATCGAAGGTCAAAAATCTCAACCTCGCATTTGGTCTAGTCTTGTCCTTAACTTTTCAAATTCATTATCGGAATATACTAATGTACAAAAAACTTGCGGGATATAATATATATATACATGCACCCGGCCCTCTAGTGAGGACGCGGTGAATAGAATCATCATATGCCATGCCTCGGCCGCCGTCCCCACATCATCACATCATCATGTCATCACATCATCATATCATCATATATATATACGCACCCGGCCCTCAGTGAGGGACTCGGTGAACAATGCGGTGGAGCGTGCACGAATACGTGCCCGCCCGGGACTCGGTGAAAGACATATTGAGCTTTGCACGAGCGAGTAGTGAGAAACCATATGCACATAAATCATCATCACGGACTCAATAGATATGTAAGTAGTCGTACGCTCGAGAGTTAAAACGGTAATCATGTTAAGTTCTTTTCAAAAAAGTCGTTAGGACTATACAAAAGAAAATCTCGGGGACCACGGATATGCATCAACCAATCCGGGCCCGCCCATGAAAGTTAGAGTCATTATACGTTATAGGATCATTTGCGGACATATCAAAGCAATCCGGTTCCGTCTATGAAAGTTACGGCATTTATAGACATAGGATCTTTTAAGAACAAAAATTTTTTTGCAACATTGAAATTCAATCATACATAAGACTTAAGGACCATAGTCCGACCATATGAAGAATGTCAACATCAAAAAGCAAATAAGAATCATAACATGCTCGGAACTTAAGAATGGAGTTACCCCAAGGCACAAACCATGTCATACCTTAATCCCGTCTAAGACATGCCAAAAGAAGGAAAGAGTAAGCTTTACATACCTTGTCCGCTCCCTAAGCTAATCCAAACTAAGTCCTCGCCTTCCCAAAATCTACAACAACATCATTAAATACTAACATTAGCTATAGGCACTTAGGAATTCAATCTAGCCGGCACTTAATTCTACGAGTAAATTTGAAGCATTTCCCCGTTTATATGCTTAGCCCGAATTCTCAATTCAAAGAACCAACAACATCAACAACAATACCAATAGTATTAACATCATTTCCAATACGCATTATGCCATAAAACAGCCCTTTTAATCGTTTTCTAAATTTCTCAACCAACCAAATTTGCGATATAACTATTTAATAATTTTATTTCCGTAAAGGAGTCGGAATTCATATGAACAACATCAATTATAACAGCCTTCACATTTTACAAGTTAAGTACATTTATTTTCATCCAAAATCCTCTTCAAATCTCCTTCCATAATTCACAACACCAACGAACGAATTTATCAGGCTATTCCCTCCGTGCTAATCCGTTAAAATTCTAAATAAACTCGTTAACAATGAAAAGGAACCGTATTCATACCTTAAGCATGCAGCTCCCACGTTATCACTCTTCTCCTTGGTTGATTTTTAGCTCAAATTGAAGACAACGCAACAGACAACACTTTTCTCTCTCTGGGCTTGGGAATCTTCGGGGCTCGTAATTCGGTCAAAATTAATTTTTCTCTCTCTCCAAGGCTCTCTCTCTCTCTTTCTTAATTTTCTTGGCGTTCTTGGTCTGAAAAATGAGAGAAAAGGGCTGAAATTTCAGTTAAATAGGCATGGGTCATGGGCCAACCCGATCAGGGGCCTGGGCCTAGCCCACCGACCTTTCCGTCTTAAAACGTCCATATCTCCTTATCCCGATGTCACCGTGGGCCCACGACCATGGTTGAAAAAATAATTCAGTTATCTACAACTTCTATCTTTGGTATTTTTCCAAATTCCAAACTTATAATACCGTTTCGCCCCTCGAAGTCGATCACCCGAAACGTTACTTAAAAATATTTGTTTGGAGGACTTCCACTTTGATTTGGCTCAAGGGTCCTTCTTGAGTTATGCTTAAATTCAGATATGTGATTCATATAAATTGTCGCATGTCCCAAAAAAATCTCAATGTGTGGGCCCCACCTCAGCTTGCGAATAATCCGACGTACAAAAATACGAAATATAATACTGTCAACGTGAGTTTAAATTATGAAGCAACAACATTGATTGTCAATTTTTAAGCACGTTAATAAGGACCTTCCAATTGGTTGGAATACTAGAAGAAAATATTTTTTTGATCACTATTTTTGGGCTTCAATTTTTTGACCACCATGGCCGAATGGCCTTCTTTCTTTTTCTCTCCAAGTTTCTTGAATTTTCTAAGGGTGAGAATGATGAAGATGATTTAATTAGTCATCTTCTAATCACATATATAAAACATCCATGTGGCCCATGGCCCACACCCATGTGGCTTGGCCACTTGGCCATTTTTATTTCGTGGATTTTAGCTTTCCAATATTCACTTTTAACCCCAAATTTTTCCTTAATATTCCATGCCATTAAAATCATAAGCAACTTATGTCTTAAAACAAAGTCATAGTTAAAAGTCTCTACTTCGCCTCCCGAAATAGTCTTATCCTTAACTTATCATGGTTAACTCGGATTGTCCCGATGTACGAAATACGGGATATAACATCCTTCCTCTTTAGAACATTCGTCCTCGAATGTTCAACTAATCTCATAAAGTCTCATAAGGATCTCGGGGGAGGGGTTTTCCTTTATTACTATAGTATGCGATCCATCACCGATTACATTTCTCCTTCATTTTCTCTTCATTCTCAAGTCATCTCCTTCCGTTATTATTCCGCACACAATATCTTAACCAAAGCCACGTCTTTAGTACGCAACCTCCTTACCTTGCGAACATTATAATAAGGTCCAATATATATCTTGAGTTAAACTTCCCCTCCTTGTCAAATCTTATTACACCTTTCATGGGTGATATCTTTAAGCATACTCACTCACCAATCTGAGATTCTGTGTCGACACCGATTGTCGTCATATGGTTTGTCATCTCGAGTTGCTAATAGCCGTCCCCTACTTTAACTATCATCGGCTTAATATAATTTAAAAAATTTGACATATAAATTCACCCTCTTTTAGTAACCAAATTAGCTTGACCATCTTGCTTAAATCATCTTATAATCCTCCTTTACTCGGCTTGTATCACTCGGTGCACATTGTCTCGTATCATTCCTTTATCTTTAATTCAAACTACGCTACCGTCCTTTGCTCAGATCTTGCCCGCAACCTTCCGGTCACACATTATGTTGCAATCTTTACAAAAATATGCGAAGGTGCTCAAGTTAGCCCAAAAATACCTTAGCGTGGCTTTACTAATCCTTATGTTTTACTTTGTCTCCGCCTCTTTGCTCTTACAACCGAATGTACCGGAATAGATCTTTGGTTCAACCATAGCCATGTCCGTTCGTCCTCGCACTACTTCTATCTCGGTAGTTTAGCTCAAACCTTCTTTACATCTTTCCTTAATGCACCCGAATATGATCACCGTATTGTTATTACTGAATCCAAACTTTTCTCATTAGTTATTCGCTTGGTCTCATTCTTAACATACAAATATTCGTAGGTTGCATAACTATTCTTGTACCCTTTGTATAGAGTACACTCATTCTCAGTCACGATCTTCCTTTCTCCTGGTTCACTCTGCCTCACATCTTCCTTCCGTCCTAATATTCGCTTGTAGCCTATCCTGTCCTACTCTTTTCCTTTCCTTTATTCACTCCTCTGATGCTCTCATTTCCTGTTATAGGAGGTTTTCTATTTTTCTCCCTTACTACTCTTAGGTCGCAGTACCATTAACGAACAACCCTATTGCCCACATCTTAGCCTCTAATCTAGCACCACAGTGTTATCTTTCACAATGCCTCGGCAAGTTACTCGTTATCGCTCTCTTGTCGTATTCTCCTTTAAGCCTCCACTTTCCGATGTCATATCATTCAAGATCTCTACAATTAATTCTCGTACTATCTCATTACCATCCTAGCTTCTACCCCTTTTTCTAGCTTTTGGATCTTACTAACTTGTCTCGGTAAGGAATCTACTTGTAGCAGTATCCGTATCCAATATTTTGTAGTGTTGATTGTCTCTATCCGGCACTTGTATTTCTCGCACCCGCTTCCCCCTTAGGTGGCGTACTTATGTTATTTTTGATTATATTTTGCCATGTGTCCGCATTTCCCAATCTTAATTAGGCGGCACTTTCTTTCTTTCCAAGTATCATTATGTTAGTACTTCCCAAGCTTAACCTTTGTAGCGAAAATAGCATCGCCTTTCCGTAACATTTGTGCCATTCATTTTTCTTTTCACTTGAACTGCGTGACCCCGTCCGATTTATGCCTTCCATATACCGTTGCGTTGACGTTTTAATACACATATCCGCCGATATAGCCATATACGGGATATCATATGCATACCTATATAAACATAATTACTACTATCTTGCTTACAAAACATTCCCAAACGCTATTCAAACTCACCCTAATTCTACAGCTGTAACGCACCTTCTTTCTCTTCACCGATTTACTCTGCCTCGACCTGCGCAACCTCTTAAGGTTTCGCCCACTCTATATATTATAGTTCCCCTTAGACTACTCTAGCTTCCCATTTGGCTCTCCTGTGGGTGACTTTATAGGATTTTTAGTAAACTTCCCAGGGGGTCACCTATCCTGAAATTTCTCTCACCCCAGCACGCTTAACCTTGGAACTCCGGCGAAATACGATACCTTAATACTAGTATGATCGTTTCCACCTCACCGCACGACCTCCATCGCATAATTCGGAGTAAATTGAAGTCTTAACAGATTTTCGAACGCTCCCATAACACAATTACTATTTTTGCCCTCTTTCAATCCTAAATATTCACTTTTCACCTGTGGGTACAACTATCTTGCGTCTTAGACTTCCAGGTTCCCAATGGTGATGTCACGACCCAACTAGGGGCCGCGACGGATACCCGATACTTGTACCGAGCACCCCCTTATTTCGTATCGTGCTCTTAATACTAAGTGGGCCGTCTACTTGTTACTACTGTCATATCTTTGATCAATACTATCATAGCTGCATTATAATAAAATACACAGGCTTTACTAACTTAATATACATCAGAGGGGATCCAACCGTAAATACAAAACATCCGACCATACATATTGTCTACGAGCCTCTACAACATACATATGATAACAGAGAGGGCCAAGATATGCTGTGCCCGGATATGTACACAAAAGCAGTACCAATAATCTGTGGCTCCTAGCAACCGGAGCACTTCAATATACCGGGAGAGCTCCTAAAGTCCGGTCCTTGATGCTGCCTCGCCTGCACGGCATGGACGCAGCGTCCACAAGAAAGGATGTCAGTACGATAATGTACCGAGTATGTAAGGCATAAGTCATAACCTGATAGCAAAAGCGGAACAAGAACAGTAGCATAAAGAAACAATACCAAGGACGTAAATAAAACATGGCTGTAGCTGTCTGCCCCTGAGGGCGGAATCATGCATGCTTACCTTTATCTTTACATACATACATACATAATCTGTCTGCGTCACATAAGGCACCATAGCTTTATCGAGTCACATAACATCATTGCCCGCCGGGGGTAATTATTTCGTGCCGCCCACTAGTGGTGGTCGTGCCGCCCCCCCAGACCTAAGATATACATCGCCCGCATAAGCGGTGACATGCCCGGCCATCTAGGCGCGGTATAATCATCCAATAGCTGCCGCCGTAGCGGTGACATGCCCTGCCATATAGGCACGGTATAACTGCCATAACTTAAGCATGCATAAGAGCCCAACCAAAAGCTATAACTTTATCGGAGTGACATAAGGTCGGGATCCTCCGATTGTATTATGGAATAATCGCAATCGTCATGTCTCGCCTTGAAGGAACTAATATCATAAGGCGAGACTATCAAGGAAAAATGACATTAAGAGGAAACATGGAATAAGATCATGAGCCTTATAAAACATTTATTCAAAAATAGCTTAACATTTCATATCGTCATATTCGTAGTAAGAACATATCCTTGACATATTCGTCATATACTTTTTCTCATCTCTAGCATCATCATTATCATCATAGAACCGTAATCGTCGCTTAGGTCATTAAGACTTTCAATATTGTAAACTTGGTTTTTGAAGAAAAATGAATACTTTGGAAAACATTTGTAAACTTTTGTGAAGGAAGATCATGCCTTGGATTCAAGGGGTTGGTTAAAACAACTATTATTTAGTAGTCGGAGTGATGTCCAAAGGTTTCCTTAAATTATAGTACGGAAATAAACCAAGTGGAGCCATATGAGGAAATTAGGGAATAGTGGGCCCACCTCGAGTCAAATGAGGCGGCGTACACAATTTACGTATAATACGTTCCATGACATGACTTAAGAGAGCTTTAGGGTAAACGGATCCTATTCGTACAAGTTCTAGGTGTCTAGACAATTCTTTCAACATTTTATAAGCATTTAATTCAATTCTACTGAATGAATAGTAGCCAACTTCAATCTCGGATTTCTAGGATTAGAGTAGTCCCCGAGACACGTTTTCAAGCCTATTACATCTAAGACATGCCGAAGAAGGAAAGTAAAGCCTTACATACCTTTTTTCGCTTCTTTCACGACTCCAAACTCGAGCTCCAAATTCACCAAAACCTACAATTTGGTCACATTTACCAAACCTTCATTAGAGCATTCAGTGAGTAGAATCTCAAGATAACACTTGTCTACCGAAATTTCGGCAGCACTTCCCCTATAAATATACCATCCCACCAAGTTCAACTTGGCCCATTTCAATCATCAACAATCCCGGGAATTCAACCCGGCCAAACTATCAGCAACAATGCCAACATTCATATTAACAATCCCAATAATCAACTCAAAGTACTTTCCAACAATTTAGTCGACATACTACTTCCTTCAAGGTATTTTAACTCCAATAGGAACAATAACAACTTAACAATTTGCACTTTAACAACATCACACTATCAACATATTCCTCCATGCATGCAAGAACACTATATTCAAGTTACATAATCTCTACATCAAGTCTCCAACTACAACAATTTCTCTAATATCCTTAAGCTTCTATTAGCAACATAAAACTCACACAATAACGATTAAAACGTTGAATAAAATCAATTCATTCCCTTCCATATTGCACCACCACCACACGGCCACACCACTTCACACATGCACGGTCACTCACACACACACAACACACGGCCAACCTCATGCCTACACAACTACAACCTCTCCAAAATCATTCAACTTCAATTATCAACATAGTATTGACAACAATAACAACCATACACTAAGTAACATAATTAACACATGACTTCTACACACATAGGCATACACGGCCACACCTCTATATTCTTGTTCTTAATGAATTTCATTCATTTTCATACACTACAACATCCACAACCATCCATAACATATAAAGAAGGATGAATTCTTACCCTGTTCCTTTATTCCTTCACTTAGCTAGAATTCACAACTTGTATGGATATGTGTTTTTCTTGCTTCAACAACCACTCTACTTTGTTTAGACCCTTCAATATGGTGTTTGGATGGAAGAGAATAATTTCCTTAATGAAAAATCTCCAAAGTCCTTTTGCTCATGCTATGGACGAATGGCCTAGTGATTTTTCTCCTTTCTTCTCTTGTTGTTCCTCTCTTGAAATTTCTAGAGAAATTTGGTAAATTAAGATGACTTGGTCATCTTTTAAAGTGGATGAATTAATCCCACATGGGCTAGGCCCATGTCCATGGCAGTTGGGCCTTCTCTTGTTTTAAAAAAATTCCAAGCCCAAATATTTTTCTTTCATGACAAATTGTAATTCATAAAACGGTTTTTCCAAATTCCAAATTTACCCTTCGACTTCCTTTCTATTTCTACGAGGCGTATTGCGAATTTCCCTTTATGCCCTTAACCTTCCTTAATAATTCCGCTTCTAAATTCTTCATAAGCCATTCACAAGCTTAACAAAAATGAAAATGTGGCCTTGCTTGTCGTCCTCCCGCGATTGTCTCGAATTATCCGATTGCACAAAAATGCGGGATATAACAGGTGATGAACACACCTTGATCGCCGTTACTTATAAATACTTGGTTATCGGCCTTTGGATTTCGCTCTCCTTTTACCTCGTTCCTCATCCTTTCGTAACCGAGTCTTTCACCGTCACTTATAGTACTCGTATCCTTGGCTACATATGTCATGACCTATTACTACTGCTGTTATCTCGCTTTCTTCTTATTTCTTTCTTCCAATTTCCCTTTCTTTTCTTACACTCGCCGTCATTTCCGTGACCATATGCCCTCTATTCTAACTTCCCATACAAAACTTAATAAGCCTTCCTTATTCGTTCTATAGCTCACTTTTCCGTTTCACACTTACCTTTACACTCTAGCTACATAGATCACATCATAGCTTTGGCCACTTTCTCACCAGGCTTTACTCATTTTCGTAACAATCCTTATTATGTCCTGTTCGTATTCGATCCCATAGTGTAACACTTCCTAACTTCTCACCCTTTCTGGTCAAACTTATCCTTAATATCTCACAGGCTGTCCTATCAACACACTCATACCCGTCACACTTCTTTCCCTCCGTACCCTTGTCTTAATCATACTATTACTTCTTTTAATCATAAGCTCGTCATAATTCATCCCTGCTTATCAATCATCGGTACCTTAAATAACTCTCTATCAAGGTTTTTGCCTTTTCTAAATCATCTCTTAGCATCACAAGCCCTTTTCAATTTCTTTTGTCATATCGATATCGGCCTTCTAATTATTCTTATCCTCAATTTAGTACTTAACTTCTTTTTCGATGTCAGCCATACTCGTAGCTTAGCCAGATCTCACCATTACTATCGGCACGACCTTTCAAGTCGTATTACAAACCTATATCTCATTCTCTTTTTATTTCGGAAAAAATTTCGACAGAGTTTCCTCTACATTTCTTACTATTTCAAAACCCGCGCAGAAATACCATGTCCCTTTGGGGCCAACATACATATATGCATATCATATCATATCACGGCCTCACGGGGCTTCCAATATCAACAACAAGTCTGAAAATGATGAACATACCTCGTATGCCCCACTCCGAACCGCACTGCACACTTACACTCGTTTACTTTCCTTTTTAGTGTTCAACTTTACATTTCGATCGTACTTCAATACCTTACCCGACATATACCTTTCATACCTTTGCTTACTCCGTGCGCTTTGTAACTTCCAATATCGCTAATCACTTTTTTCGTCGATGCCATTCTTCTTCGAAATCAAAGGTCAGGGTAAGGAATCTCATTTCCTATGACTTGGCTCTATGGCACGATCTAAGATGTGAAAGAAGAGTAACCATCCTAGATGCCCCGTAGCCTCCCGTTTATAAATGTGGAGCGCTTCACACTATAAACAGGACTCTCGGACACGACTTTGGACAACCCCTAGGACGAACGGCTCGTACCTGATTTGTCACACCCTAATTTTCGATAGGGCATGATGGGCACCGACCCTTACTTAGGGCCGAGCGAACCCGCCGATTCTCGTGATACACATAATATTACCGGGCCCTTATATCATGAAAGGAATGCATAAAGAAAGTTTTTTCAAGAATAACATACTATTCATCTTTCTCAAATCGTAAAAATCGGTAAACATATGAAATCCGCAACAAAATGCATAATGACACATCGGCTTACATAGCCGTTTACAAAACTCGACATATCATCCACTCGACTCGTCCGCAAAGTCTCTAACATAACCCAAGATACCACAACACGGATACTCCGACTCGGCGGCACCGGGAAGAAATGGGGCCAATCCAATCCGGAACATCTCCTACTCATCTGCATACACCTGCGTGGCATGAAACGCAGCCCCCGAAGAAAGGGGTCGTACGGAATATGTATCGAGCATGTAAGCATGAAACACAAGAAATGTAATCATACTGAGATAAGAAGTATAGGAAAATCATGAGGTTTGCCTTGAAACATAAATCATGCGTGTCAATATCATATCAAATTCATTATGAAACTGAGAAACATAATTAGAAAATCATCTTGTACATATGCATAGATATAACGTGCCCCAGCCCTCTAGTGAGGGACGCAGTAAGTAAAATCATCATATACATGTACATATATATATATATACCGTAGCCCTCTAGTGAGGGACTCGATGAAGTATTCATCATAGCATCATGTCATTATATGCATCATGTCATCATATATATATATATATACCGTACCCGGCCCTCTAGTGAGGGACTCGGTGAATAGAATCATCATATGCCATCCTGGCCGCCGTCCCCACATCATCACATCATCATGTCATCACATCATCATATCATCATATATATATACCGTACCCGGCCCTCTAGTGAGGGACTCGGTGAACAATGCAGTGGAGTGTGCACGAATACGTACCCGGCCCGGGACTCGGTGAAAGACATATTGAGCTTTGCACGAGCAGAGTAGTGAGAAACCATATGCACATAAATCATCATCACAGACTCAATGGATACGTAAGTAGTCGACGCTCGAGAGTTAAAACGGTAATCATGTTAAGTTCTTTCAAAAAAAAGTCGTTAGGACTATACAAAAGAAAATCTCGGGGACCACGGATATGCATCAACCAATTCGGGCCCGCCCATGAAAGTTAGAGTCATTATACGTTATAGGATCATTTGCGGACATATCAAAGCAATCCGGTTCCGTCTATGAAAGTTACGGACATTTATAGACATAGGATCTTTTAAGAACAAAATTCTTTTTGCAACATTGAAATTCAATCATACATAAGACTTAAGGACCATAGTCGACCACATGAAGAATGTCAACATCAAAAGCAAATAAGAATCATAACATGCTCGGAACTTAAGAATGGAGTTACCCCAAGGCACAAATCATGTCATACCTTAACGTCTAAGACATGCCAAAAGAAGGAAAGAGTAAGCTTTACATACCTTGTCCGCTCCCTAAGCTAATCCAAACTAAGTCTCGGCTTCCCAAAATCTACAACAACATCATTAAATACTAACATTAGCTACAGGCACTTAGGAATTCAATCCCAGGCTAGCACTTAATTCTACAGAAATTTGGGCAGCATTTCCCCTGTTTATATGCCTAGCCCGAATTCTCAATCCAATAACCAATAACATCAACAACAATACCAATAGTATTAACAGCATTTCCAATACCGACGTATGCCATAAAACAGCCCGCACACTGTTTTCTAAATTTCTCAACCAACCAAATTTGCGATATAACTATTTAATAATTTTATTGCCGTAAAGGTCGGAATTCATATGAACAACATCAATAACAATAGCCTTCACATTTTACAAGTTAAATACATTTATTTTCATCCAAAACTCTCTTCAAATCTCCTTCCATAATTCACAACACCAACGAACGAATTTATCAGCTATTCCCTCCGTGCTAATCCGTTAAAATTCTAAATAAACTCGTTAACAATGAAAAGGAACCGTATTCATACCTTAAGCATGCAGCCCCCACGTTATCACTCTTCTCCTTGGTTGATTTTTAGCTCAAATTGAAGACAACACAGCCGTACAACACTTTTCTCTTCATGGGCTTCGAATTCGGGGCTCGAATTCGGTCAAAATTGGTTTTTCTTCTCTCAAGGCTCTTCTCTCTCTCTTTCCAGAATTTTCTGGCGTTCTTGGTCTGAAAAATGAGAGGAAAGGGCTGAAATTTCACTTAAATAGGCATCGGTCATGGGCCTAACCCGATTGGGCCTGGTTTGGGCCTAGCCCACTGACCTTTCCGTCTTAAAACGTCCATATCTTCTTATCCCGATGTCACCTGTGGGCCCACGACCTATGGTTGGAAATATAATTAAATTATCTACAACTTCTATCTTTGGTGTTTTTCCAAATTCCAAACTTATAATACATTTTTCCTCGAAGTCATGATAAAATCCGAAAACGTTACTTAAAAATATTTGTTTGGAGGACTTCCACTTTGATTTGGCTCAAGGGTCCTTCTTGAGTTATGTTTAACTTCACATATGTGATTCATATAAATTGTCGCATGTCCCAAAAAAATCTCAATGTGTGGGCCCCACCTCAGCTTGCAAATAATCCGAGGTACAAAAATACGAAATATAATACTGTCAACGTGAGTTTAAGTTATGAAGCAACAACATGATTGTCAATTTTGAAGCACGTTAATAAGGACCTTCCAATTGGTTGGAATACTAGAAGAAAATATTTTTTTGATCACTATTTTTGGGCTTCAATTTTTGACCACCATGGCCGAATGGCCTTCTTTCTTTTCTCTCCAAGTTTCTTGAGTTTTCTAAGGGTGAGAATGATGAAGATGATTTAATTAGTCATCTTCTAATCACATATATAAAACATCCATGTGGCCCATGGCCCACACCCGGAGAAGGCCACTTGGCCATTTTTATTTCATGGATTTTAACTTTCCAATATTCACTTTTAACCCCAAATTTTTCCTTAATATTCCATGCCATTAAAATCATAAGCAACTTATGTCTTAAAACAAAGTCATAGTTAAGAGTCTCTACTTCGCCTCCCGGAATAGTCCTATCCTTAAATTATCATGGTTAACTCGGATTGTCCCGATGTACGAAATACGTGATATAACACTTTGCCTGTCGCCTTTCTTGAAGGCTTCGCTCACTCTCATTTCTCACTTCTCTCTTCTTTTCTCAAGACATTCTAATCTCTTCACTTCTTATATACATACTCACTCCCTTCCTTTCCTCGATGTTCTTGCATTAGGACCTTCCAACTCTGACCTACAGTAAGAATAACATCAACTTACCTTGTAACGTCCATGCCATTTTTGCCACTTTAACTTCATTACCTTATTCAATTAATGTCTTCCACATACCGTGTTATACCTCGCATTTCACACGTCGGAATATTTTTAAGTTGGTTGCGAAGAGTTATGGACAAGGTTACCTCTCGACTTTGTTTTACGACAAATGGTTTATGATTTTGTTGGAAGAAAGCATTAAGGAAAAATTTGGGGCTAAGAATGCATTATGGAAAGATTTAAAAATTTCATGAAATGAGAATGAGGTGGGCCATGGCCACATGGAAGCTTGAAATACATATATGTGGACTTAAGCGGAGACATGTTGATTATATTAGTCATCTTTTGTATCCTAAGGAAATTCTAGAAATTTGAAGAATTTTGGAGGGAAAGGAACAAAAAAAAAAAAAAAAGAAAAGATGACAAGGTGGCCGTCCATGTGCATGGCATGTGCCACCACTTATATATATATATGTATAAGCAATGGAAAACAAGACACAACTCATCTTGCAAAGTCTAGAAAAATCAAGAAAAAGAAAAGAAAGGAGAGAGAGGGTCTACTGCCATGGTCGCTTTGATCCACGCCCTCTTGTTTGGTTATGGAAAAAAATATTTCTTCATGTTTTCCTACTAAGTTGAAGGTCCTCGTCGACGTGGAATAATTGTTGAAGCAAGAAAAACGCTCCTCTTTGCAACCATGTTCTAGCCGAGGAAGGGAGAAGATGAAAGGAAAGGTATGGTTCAATCCTCTTTTACTTGTTTTGTGGATGTTGTGGACGTGTAATAGTGCATGGAAATGAATAAAAATCATGAAGGGTGGTGTTGCAAGTTGTGGCCGTGTGTAGTGTGTTGAAGCCGTGTGTGTGTGTGGTTGTTGTAGGAATGAAGAATTAATTGCATTCAACATGATTGTGTGTTGTTGAAATGTGTAGAAAATAAGTGAAGTTCATGAAATCATGTATGGTGAAGTTGGGCCGTGTAGGGGCTGTTTTCGGTGGGACATGGTGAACTAAATTATATGTTGTATTTTGGTGGTCGTTTGTTGCGGATTATGTGATGAAATGAAGGTTTAATGACTTATGTCGAAGTTGTAGTGTTGTGGGCTGATTTGAAGCTTAATGTGATTCCAATATGTTTTCTTGAATGTATGGAAATAATGTCGTTAACATATGAGATTGTTGATGTAGTATGAGAAATTGAGAGAAAGAAACGTATTATTGTCGTATTCATTAAGTTGGAAGGTTTCGGGTTTCATAACATATTGTTGAATTGTCCTGAAATAGTATGCGACTTGCGTAGAATGCACTAGGAATTGACTATGGATGTTGTTATTATGATTATTGGTTTGGTTGTGGTTGATATTAGCCGAGTTGAATTCTCGGGGTTGGTGAATATATAGGGGAGGTGCTGCCGAAATTTTCATGAAAGAAGTGACGGCTTGGAATTGGGTTCTTTAGTGCTTATAGCTAATGTTGGGTGTCCAATGACATTATTGTAGATCGCGAGAAGTCAAGACGCAAGTTGGAGTAGTTCCGAGGGCGGCCAAGGTATGTAAAGCTCACCTTTCTTTCTTTGGCATGTCTTAGTACTATTAGGCTATGACCCGAGCCTTGGGGTTGTTCCACTCTTAAAATCCGAGCTCAAAACGTACTTTGTTCGATCCTGAAAGCATACTCTTTATTGCATTCAAGCTAAGATCCTTAGGTTTCCAAAGGATTGGATTTTAAAAAGGCCTATAGAGAACTTTGACTACAAAAAGGGTCCCGAACTTCAAACGTCCGTAACTTTTGCATACGAGCTCGGAACGCCCCAAAACATAATAGGCAAGTTCATAGGACATAACATTCCCCTAATTCTCGTAGTCGGGCTTGGATGGGGTCGGTACCCGTTCGTGGGGCCGCGGTATTCTATGCTTACCTTTGGTTATTTCTTGAAAAACTTAATACTATTTCCACTTCGACTTCCGCATATGGATTCTTTACTTGCATAATGAGTTATAATTATGATTTTGTGAATATGATTACTCGCTTATCTGCTAAGTCTGAAATAAGGAACTGCATATATATGATTTAATACGTAACTCTAATTGCTAAATTATAGTTGATATATTCCGAATAACGTTCGAAAGAACTTTGATTTGGTTATTGCTTGGATTCTAGAATGATGGTTCGTTTTGAAACCAATCTGTGTATGTGTTTGGAGATGTGTATAGATCACCCGATTCTGCTCGTGCCTATGTTTGTTACTTCCAAGCCGATGTGTGGGGCCGGTACTATCGTGCGCACCATGAATTATAATGAGCTTCCGAAGATGATGTGTCCGGATTCATCATCTTCCACTCTAGAAACGGGAACCGAGGATAATGGTGTTATGATGTGTCCGGCACGCCGAGCCCTTTTTGGCCGGGTACCGTGGTTTTATGATTTAATGTGTGACGGGGATGCAGAGATCCTGGAAACTTCGAAGTATGATGTGTTGTGGCGCCCAAGGAAGAGCCTTGGCGACCACGTTCCGTCCGCCGGTCCTATTATGGACCTATAGGATATGTGATATGATATTCTGTCTGATCTGATGATATAATGATTTCTTAAAGCGGAAATCTGACAATATAATGAATCTGTTCTGACGAGGCGATATTCTGATGCAATGATAATCTGATGACATGAAAATCTGTCTGATGTGATAATATGACCTATTTTCTATATATGTAAGATAAAAGTGTTTTCTTCGGAAAAGGGAAAGAATAAGCTAAGTCTTCTGACATTCTGATTACTAAGTCTATTTTCTGTATTTCGTATATGATTTCCGAATTAGTATAATTGTGATATGTTTTGCATGCTGACATATGTATACACAGGATAAGTGCTGCGCAGGCAAGTTATGACTCCCTGATCCCTATACTTGTTTTCTGTAGTGGTTCATTCCGGCTATGACTTTATTATTGGATTTTCCTGCTTTACATACTCAGTACATCTTTCGTACTGACCCCCTTTCTTCGGGGGATTAGCGTTTCGTGCCGCTATTGATACACCCAGGTGAGCTAAAGACACTAGCAGATGATGTTCCGAATGATTGGCGAGCTCCATTTGCTCCGGAGGCCGCCGAAAAGAGTTTGTAACGTGCTATGATATCCGAGTCATGTTAGAGACTTTGCAGACGTGTGGTCGTGAGTATAAGATGTCCGTTGTGAGCGGCTCCATAAGCCGTAGTATCGCTATATGTAGATTTACAGATTTTGTACGGTTACAAGTTTTGTCTAATTTGTAAAAGATATGAAATATGTTTGTCCTTTTAAAAATTTTCGTTATGTATTTATGATTTGGTCTAGGGCCCAATGTGAGTACGAGTATTACGATAGTCTGAGGGTTCGCTCGGATTAGATATGGGTCGGTGCCCATCACACCCTATCGGAAATTGGGGTGTGACCGCAATGTCTGTCGGGATACACATACCCGTCTTGCATCCGAGCACCATATTCAACGGGATATCATACGTATACATATGTATATTTCCTAACGCCTCTTTTGCAAGGTATTTCCAAACGCTACTTAAACTCATCCTAATTCTACAAACCGTGATGCACTTTTCTTTCTCTTCAATAATGGCCTAGTCTTCCTCGTCCTACGCGACCTCTTAAGGTTTCCGCCCACTCCGCATACTCTAATTTCCCTTAGGCTACTCTAGCTTCCCATCTGCCTCCTATGTCTGACTTTGTAAGATTTTTAGTACACTTCGCAGGGGGTCACTGTCATGACCCAACCCCGTAGGCCGTGACTAGTGCCCGAGCTGGGCACCCAAACACATTCATCAAACCCAAATCACATACGTATGGCTTATGCGCATACAAATATCGTACGCCGTCTCAAATTATCTCAAACTATGTCTCAAACACAAACTTATATATATCGAAGCCTGCAAGGCTATATATGGCGCAACGGCCCAAATCGTCACGACCCGGCTCCGTGGGCCGTGGATCGGTGCCCTACCTAGGCACCCAAATGCACTTACGAACCAAATCATCGTAATACCGCGCGATCGGATTAATGTACGTTATTCCTACCGATAGTCGAAAGAGATATCATACAAATGCGGTCCCGAGCGGGCACCCGTGTCAAACATCACATCGTAATCAAAATTGGCGGAATGTACATCGCCCGTACACACTCATGCAAACAAATGGGCCATATCGGCCATAGCAAAGATACTGGGCCGCTTAAGGACGCAAATCAAAATCATATACGTACAAACCGGAATCACACACAAACAGACCGGACCCACGACCCACAAACATGACTACAGCTCTACAAACAACAAACAACATACGAATATACGACGGTGGCCCCGCCGTACCCAAACAAGAGCAAATGCAATGCGTAATATCCATCGCAGCATATATGCCAAAAGTGGGCTCCGATCGAGGGAGCACTCCAAAGTAGCGTGCATAGTAGCCTAAACCGGGAATCACCCAACCGAGCACTCCGTACCGCGCAAGATGAAACGCAGCCCCACGTAGAGGAGAGGGTCAAGCACGAAAAGTACCGAGTATGTAAAGAGTAAGGTACAAGATCCGAATCATAACCGGAGTGAGAAGATACGAATAAATACAGAATAATGTAACCAAACCCGTACGGAATGCAAATGTGCAGTAATGCAAATAAAAATCATGCATAGGCTCTTAGAACGTGGTCACCCCCGACGCCGGTGCCACAACACATCATACTCTCGAAGCTTTCAAATCTCCGTACATCTCCGAACAAATCACAATATCACACACATCATCAAATATAACAAATGCCATATCACATCATAACTCCAAAACGGTAACCGGCCCTATGGCGAGGTCACTTGAAACCGTAACACATCATACGGCCGAATATATCACAAAGGCGCACGATCACAAAACCGTCCGGTACCGCGAACGAAATCATAATAGTCGGCACGAAGCGAGTAGTGCGTAAATCATATGCATATTAAAGTAAGTTCCAAAACTCGGCACATAATTTCATATACGAATTCATTAGTATCAAAAGCTCAAAGCGAGTATCAAATAAATCGGAAATTAGTGTACGAGGTTGGACTTTTAGTAATCAAGTTTTCGAAAACATACCGTAAGTTATTCTCGGAAAATATAGTAGCGCTATAGTGACGAGTTCCAATACATAATAAGGCATTCGAACGGACCTTAGGATCGTAAGCAAATGTTTTTTCGGATCGTACGGAAATGAGTCGGACAAACTAAATAAAGGAAGTCTCGGGACTCGCGGGCCCACCTCGGGGCAAGTCGGGCGGCGGACATAATTTACAAACATTAGGCCCCATAAGATTATCCGGAAAGTTTCGGAGCCATTTGGATTCATTTACGAAAGATACAAAGGTTTATGCGTTCTTATATCCAAAGGTAAGCATTTTGAATCAATTGCACTGAATGAATAGTAACCAAAAGCAAACTCGGATTTTTGGGAGCAGAATTAGTCCCGAGGTTCCGTTTTCGGCCTAGTAGGCCTAGGACATGCCATATGAAGGAAAGGTGAGCGTTACATACCTTACGGACGTCTCACGCTCGCTTAATCTCCAATCCCGTTTCGTCAAAAATCTGCAAATGGTCATCTTTACCAATTACTATTCATGCAAGTTAACATTTCAACTTTCAGAGTAAGTATTTGGCTACCGAAATTTCGGCAAAGCACTTCCCCTATAAATACAACGCCCCCGAGATTCAACTCGGCTCAAAACAACTAACAACAACCCAACAACAACATCAATAACATCAACAATCACAACATAACACAACTAGTCAACTTTCATTTCTAATATGACTTCCATCACAACCACAACTAGAACACAACATAATTTAACTCATCATAGCCGTACAACACATATATACACACGGCCATGCACACCTTTCACACACACACACGCCATGCACACACACATCATAATTCCATAATCTTCATGCCACTCTACATATGCTACAACACATATATAATTTTCCAACACAAAAAGGGTCAAATTCTTACCTTTCTCTTGAAATTCCAATTTGCCGCAAACGTGGCTTTCTCGCATAAATAATTATACCATGTTGAAGAGCACTTCGAACTTATCAAGGATTCAAGAAGAACCAAATTTTTGGGTCAAAGACCAAGCTCCAAGAAATTTTTTTCTTTCTCTTTCTCTTTTCTCTTCATTCGGCCGAGAGGCCTTTTTTTCTTTTCTTCTTGATTTTTCTTTTGCTTTCTTGAATATTCTACATGCTAGCCCCTTATATTATTAATGCACATGATCATCACATGACAATTTAATCATGGACTTGGACTATTTTTCATGAACCATGGCCGGTTGGGCTCCCTCCTTTGGGCCTCAATTTCTTCTCTTTTTTTTTTTTTGAGCCCAATTGGTTATAAACCTCGTTTGCAAATTCCCGAACATATTTCCAAAATTCCAATTTTGCCCTTAGGCCTTCTCCGGTGTTTTCGCTTTCAAACCTCCATAACCGGCTCACACTTGCTAAGAAAAATCCAAATATGGCCTTATTTCTTACAAGCAAAAATTATTCCAAATTTTCCAAATGTGCAAAAATGCCGGATATAACAAAAACATATACAAATGCAAGCCGACAAGGCTGCCACGGCGAATGGGATCGCCCAGAACATATAACATACAAACACACCTGTACAGAATAGGCACAACCCACATACATGTCCACAGACCTCTAAACAGACAAACAGAATCATATGACGGGACAGGGCCCCGCCGTACCCCTGAACAAAGACATACATATGCAACGAACGAATATATACCAAAATGTGGGCTCCGGAATAAGGGGAGCACTCCAAACAGCAGAAAAGGGTGTCCTAGGATCGGCGGATCACCAATCAGACGTCCGTACTGCGGGGCATGAAATGCAGCCCCCGAAGAAAGGGGGTCAGTACGAAATATGTACTGAGTATGCAAAGCAGAAGATATAGTAAACAAATCTGAGTCATAATCGAAATAGAAGTACATAAAGTAAGTGCATATCCAAATACCAAAATATTTATTTTCAAAATTCAAATAATGCATAGGGCTCAGAAAATATGGTCGCCCGCCCGTCATCGGCGCCATAACACAGCATAACACCAGAAAGTTTCAAATCTCCGTATCCCCGTCACACATCATAACACAGCATAACGCCATACACAGCATAACACCAAATATAAGCGGAACCCGGCCCTCTAGCGAGGGGCTCGGCGAACCATAACATAGCATAACACAGGAGTATAACAAAGTGCGCACGACAACAGAACCGGCCTGGGACTCGGCGAAAGATATAACAGAATGCACGAGCAGAGTCGTGAGTAACCATATGTATAAAATCATTATCATAGACTCAAAAGATAAGTAAAATGACTATACTTGAAAATCGGGATAATAGCCAAACCAAATTCTTTCACAAGTCATCAGGATTACAAAAAGGAGAGTCGCGGGATCCACGGACGGGTGTTGACCCGAGCCGGGCCCGCCTATGGAAAACATACTCATCATATGCCATACAATCTCCTACGAACATATCGAGGCAATCCGAGCCTTTCTGTGAAAGTTACGGTCGTTCGTAGTTACGAAACTCTTTAAAAACAAAACTTTTTATGCAAAATTTGAAAATCAATTATTCCAAAGACATAAGGGCCAATATTTCTTCACATCAAACATACGAATTCCAAGAAACGAATAAGAGTCATAAACATGCTCGGATTGCGAGAATAGAATTCCCTCAAGGCTCGTGTCATAGCCTATTTGTAACTAAGGCATGCCAAAGAAGGAAGGGTTGAGCTTTACATACCTCGTCCGCTCTCAAAGCTAATCCAACTCAAGCTAATGCCAACCTACGTCTCGGGCTCCCCAAGGTCTACACAACGTCAACGGACATCAAATATTAGCTATAGACGTTTAGGAAATTAATTCCAAACTAGCACTTAATTCTACAGAAATTTGGGCAGCACTTCCCCTGTAAATAGACCAACCCCGAGAATTTAACTTGGCCAAATCAACAACAACAACACCAACAACCAAACTAGCAACATCAATAATTAATCCGAAAAGCAATATAACATTAGTAACCCTCTTTTACATCATTCAACAACATTCATAATATTCAATTCAATGGCTTACATTCAAGCCAACATCAACGCTCATACATTCCAATACTAACCCGAACCCATACCAACAATATTCAAAGACATTTTAAACAATTCATACAACATTTCAAACATCCCAAACAACATCCCAACTTACCCGAATTCTGCCCCAAACCCGAGAACACAACCATAGCCCATTCCTCACTTCCAAATCATGATTTGCACCAACAATCCACACTCTAACAATGTCATTCTTATAAATATAAAAATTACATTAAATACACATGATTCTCCAAATCAGCCCATACAATTACAACATCAATCTTGAGTCATTAAACTCTCATTTCCAACATAGAATTCACAACGACAACATTCGAAATTCCAAATAGAATTAATCCATTCTCATTCACACAACATGGCCCTATATTCGGCCAACACTACACACACATATCTTGATGATTCTCATCCATCTCTTCACTCTACAACAATTAAAACATGCTAGCTAGAATTTAATTTATTACTTCTACACAACACAACACACACACACGGCCATATATCACACACACGGCTTCACCTCCAACATGCCATATTTCATGATTTTGATCCATTTTGGCATACTACAACATGCATACATCATTCATAACACATAAAACAAGATTAAATCTTACCTTTTCCCTTCAACTTTACAACTTGGCTAGGGTAGTGAATGATGAAAACGAGTGATCTATTGGCCCAAACAACAACTCCACGTTAACTAGGGACCTCCAATTAGTGGATTTGCTTGAAGGAAATATTTTTGTGATGGCTCAATCTTGGTCTTGAAATTCAAGGGTTTGGCCGAATGGTTGCTATTGTTGTTCTTCAACTTCTTGATTTTTTTTCTAAGTATGGGAATGGGAAAGATGACTACTTAGTCATCTTTTGTGCTCTCATATATGAGTTGAACAAGTGTCCTTGGCCCACACATGTGTTGGACCAATTAAATTTGTCCACAAAATGTGTGGGACCATTTCCACACCACACGGCCAACGTGGCCTATTTTGCATGATTTCCAACTTTCAATTATACCACTTTTGGTCCCACATTTTTCTAAATGTTCCATGCCAACAAATTCATGAACAACTTATGTCTTAAAATAAAATCGAAGGTCAAAAGTCCCGACTTTGTATCCCGGAATGGTTTTGTCCCTAACTTATCATAGTTAAACCGGATTGCCCCAACGTACAAAATACGGGATATAACATCCTCCCCCCCTTTAGAACATTCGTCCTCGAATGTTAAATTAACCTTACGGGGTCTTATAAGCACTCGGGGGAGTTTCTTTTACAACTAATACAACAATTCATTTATCAAGCAATATAGTCAAGTAAGGAATTTAGATTAACTGTAGGTACCGAAAATAAATGAGGATACTTCTTCTTCATCTCCTCCTCGGCCTCCCAGGTCATCTCTTCCCGGTTATTGTTCCGCCACAACACTTTAACAAAAGCCACATCTTTATTCCGCAACTTTCTTACCTGACGATCCAATATGGCTATAGATTGCTCTTCATAAGATAGCTCCTCTCGTGACTCGGATATCATCTACAGGAAAAATTCTGGAAGGGTCACCAATGCATTTACGAAGCATAGAAACGTGGAATACCGGGTGCACTGCTCCCAAATCAGCTGGCAGATCTAATTCATAGGCAACCTTGCCTATTTTACGAATAATCTGATAGGGCCCAATATATCTCGGACTAAGCTTTCCTTTCTTGCCGAATCTCATAACACCTTTCATAGGTGACACTTTAAGGAATACCCAATCACAATCTGAAACTCTAAATGTCGATGGCGATTATCTGCATATGATTTCTGTCGACTCTGGGCTGCTAATAACCGCTCCCGAATAAGTTTTACCTTATTAACTGCTTGCTGGATCATATCTGGGCCAATCAACTTAGTCTCGCCAACATCGAATCAACCAATCGGTGACCTGCATTTCCTGTCATAAAGTGCCTCATATGGTGCCATCTGAATACTGGAGTGGTAGCTGTTATTATAAGCAAATTCAACAAGCGAAAAATGATCATCCCAGCTACCCTTGAAATCAATAACACAGGCCCGCAACATATCTTCCAGCGTCTGAATAGTGCGCTCACCGTCCGTCGACCGGGGATGGAATCTTTACCGAGACTCACCGTGTCCCCAATCCTTCCCGAAACGATCTCCAAAAATTAGTCGTGAACCGGGCACCTCCGTTTGAGATAATAGATATGGGAACTCCGTGAAACCTCACAATCTCCTTAATATATAACCCGGCATAATCCTCACCGAGTACGTAGTCCTGATCGGGAGGAAATGGGTCGATTTTTGACAACCTATCAACAATAACCCATATGGAATCATACCTCCGTCGAGTGCGAGGTAAGCCTGTAATAAAGTCCATATTAATGATTTCCCACTTCCACGACTGTTATATCCCGCATTTTTGCACGTTCAGATATTTCAAGGAAGTCGTGACAAAGTTAAGGGAATAACTATCTTCCAAAGTTATTTTAATGTACAAGTGGTTATGAATGTTGTTTATGAACATTACTAGTATGAAAATACTGAGAAAGGTTAAGGGCAAGAAGGGGAAATTCGCAAAATGGTTCATGGAAATAATGTGGAAGGCTAGGGGCAAAATGGTAATATTGAGAAAAGTCGAGGGGTAAAACGGGAATTTCACATAGGTTTCAAGAAAGTTCCAAAAGGGCCATATTAGCCATGTGAGAAAAAGAAAAGAAAGAAAAATGATGACAAATAAGTCATCTTTGCTAGAAAAATTTAAGAAAATTCTAGAAAGGGGGCATGTGCCCCTCACATGCTTATAATAACTATATATATATATATATATATAAGCTTATATGGAAGACCCATAATTCATTATTTTAGAGAAGAAAGAACAAAAAAAAAAAAAAAAACAAAGAAAGAAGGAGAACAACAACCATGGCCATTCGGCCATGCTCTCTAATTTTAGTCCCTTGAAATTTTGTTCCCAAAATTATTTCCTTATGGTATTCCTACTAATTCAACGGGGTGCTCTTCAACATGGTATAGTTGTTGGAGCAAGAGAATCACTTTTTGTTGCAAATTTACAACCTTAGTGAAGTTGAGAGTTGTGAAGAAAGGTAAGACTTCATCCTCTTTTATGTATTATAAATGGTTCATATGTGTTGTAGCGTGTAGGGAAGGACAAAATTCATGAGAATATGGAAGTTTGCATGGTGGTCGTATGAATATGTATGTGGCCGTGTGTATGTATATGTTGTATAGGCAAGATGAATTAATTCTATATAGTATTCCAGTTGTGGTGGTTGTGGACTCTATATTGGGAATGGGAGTTTGATGATTTTGGTTGAGATTATGAATGTTGGGTGTTGGCCGTGTGGCATGTGTGTTGTATAGGAAAAATGAATAAATTTCTATGTGGTAATTTGATTGTTGTCGATATGTGTTCTACGACAAAAATGGGAATTTGATGGTTTAAATTAATGTTAGAATGGTTACGGGCTGATTTGGAAGCCAATGTGATCTTGGTGTCGTTTCGTAAATGGCGAGAATAATGTTGTTAATATGCATATTGTTAGTGTAGTTCATGAATTGGGAAAATAAAAACGAGTTGTAAATGTTTTGTTGGAAGTTGATGTATCAAGTAGAGGAGAAGATTTCCTATGTTAGAATGCGTTCTAAATTGATTATGAATGCTGTTGATAATGTGGCCGAGTTCCATTCTCGGATTATTGTTGAAATTGGCCGAGTTGTATTCTCGGGGATGGTATATTTGTGTTGTTGGAAATGATTTACGAAATTTCGTTAATATAAGTGGATTTACTTGAGAAATTAAGACAAGTGTTGATTTAAGATTAAATTCCTAAAGGCTTATAATCAATATTTGGTATTTGTGACCAATTGTAGATTTTGAAGAATTTGGAACTTGAATTTGGAGAAGCCTAAGAAGCGGAAAAGGTATGTAAGGCTTACCTCTTCTTTCTTTGGCATGTCCTAGTTGTAATAGGCTTGATTACAAGTCTCGAGGATGGTTCTACTCTTAGAAATCCGAGTCTGAATTTGGCCCTTTTTCATTCAATATAATTGAATTAGATTTTCTATACTTTATTGGAAAAATAACTTAAACACCCAAAACTTTCATAAAAGGAACCGAACTACTCTAAGACCTTCACCGGTGGCTCCATAGAGCCTGGTGTTCGTAAATTTACGTATGCCACCTCGACTTGACCCGAGGTGGGCCCGCAATCCCCGAGACCTATTTGTATAGTTCTATTTGACTTATTTCCGTACGAAAATTTATGGAAACCTTGGCTATCGTTGCGAGTTTGTTATAAGTATCTGGTAACTCTGATATAAGTATTTGAATGCAAGTATTGTGATACAAATATTTTGATATACGTAATCTGATAAAAGTACTCAACTACGAGGATTCCGATATATTTATTCTGATATATGTATTCTGACATAAGTAATCTGTTATAAGCATTATGATATAAGTACTTTGATATAAGTATTCTGCCATAAGTATTTTGATACAAGCACTTTGATACAAATATTTTGATACAAGAATATTGGCATAAATATTCTGATATAAGTCTTCTGATATAAGCATTCCGATTAAGTAATCTGTTACGAATATTCCGACAAGACGTTCGATCATTCCATAGTAGTCCGGATTTATGCGCATTTAGTTTCTTACTACTCGCTCGTGCACATGTTATGATCTCCTTCGCCGGATCCCGAGCCGGTATGTATCGTGCGTTTGGTTCGCCGAGCCCTTGTCCGAGGGCCGGTTCCACACATAAATTCTCGAAGTACGAGGTGTTCGGTTCCGGGTCCACTGTGGTATATGTCCGTCCCCGGTTACCGTGTATATGGAGTATGATATGTCCGTCTCCGGAGTACCGTGGTATATGTTCATCTCCGGAGTACGGTGGTCGGTTCCGGAGTACTGTGGTATATGTCCGTCTCCGGTTACCGTGTGCGGTGCCGGGCATCGTGGTATATGTCCGTCCCCGCCACCGTGTATACGGATTATAATGTGACCGGTTCCCGGTTCTCGTGGTATATGTCCGGTTCCCCGGGTACCGTGTCTATGTTATGATATGTCCGGTTTCCGGCGTGGTATATGTCCCCGGCACCGTGTCCGCGTTATGATGTGTTATGGCGCGCAGAGACGGGGTGGCGACCATGTTCCCGTGCCCCGTGTATGACTCGAATTGCATCACTTAAAATCGAAAGTAGGCATTTTGATATCCTAGATAAGGTACGCATTTTCTCGTACTTCGACTCGCTTATGATACCGTTCGTTGTACGTCCGTACTCTTGATCCCGATCATGATTCTCGTTCGTTATACTTCGGTACCTCTCGATTTCGATATGTTTCCGTCTATTACATTTCGGACTCTCGGACCTCGATTATGATTCTCGTTTATTGTGTTTTATGCTTTACATACTCGTACATATTCCGTATCGACCCCCCCCCCCCCTTTCTTCGGGGTCGCGTTTCATGCCGCGGTGTACACCCGCATGAGCGTAAGACATTATAGAAGATGTTTCGGCCGGCGTTGGCAAGCTCCATTTGCTCCCGGAGTGCCGCCGAGTCGAGCCTCGTGTTATGTTTTTCGATTATTTATTAGAGACTTTGCGGACGTAGTCGTGGGTATAGAATGTCGAGTTTTTGTAAACGGCTCCATCACCGATTTGTCGTCCCGTATTGTATAATAAGTTCCAAATGATTACGTGCATTCCGGTTGACTTGAGTACAGTAAAAAGAATAGTTCTGAAAGTATTGTTGTATTTGCCATTTTCATTTGACTAAGAATTCGAGAGATTATGTTTGTAATAAGAGTCAGTGGGTTCGCTCGGCTCCGAATGTGGGGTCGGGTGCCCATCACACCCTAGTAAACCGGGGTGTGACAAAGTGGTATCGAGCGGTGTCCGTCCTAGGGGTTGTCTCGCAAAGTCGTGTCCGGTAGAGTCCCGTTTATGGTGCGAAGTGCGCCACATTTATAAACAGGAGGCTACGGGGCATCTAGGGATTGTTGACCTTCTTTCTGTCCTAGATCGTGCGATAGAGCCAAGCTATAGGAAATAAAATCCCTTATGTAAGCCTTACATACGACGGAAAAAGGTAAGCGACGACATGGAAAGTCACAGGGGTAAATATTGACGAAATTGCTCTGTTACCTGAAGTTGGAAGTTCTGGATGGCTGGGATATGATATATATATGTATATGCTCTGCAAAGCATTATTGATACTCGCTGTGTATAGGGAGATAGTATGAAAGGAACGAGGTCTGATAGAGGGTTCAGAAAGTTGACAATTAATTTTGCTACAGATTATTATGTAAAAGCGGTGAGTAGGAATTCGAACGACTGATATCCGAGCACTTATGAAGTAATGGCAACGAAGGTATGTCTCGTTACCATCGTAACTGGGAACCTAGGATGAAAGGTAGTTACACACGGAAGTGAAAGGTGAACATCGAGGGTCGAAAAGGGGTAAAATGGTAATTGTAAAAGAAATGACGTGTTACGAGGGTGTCCCGGGATCCGTAAGGCCTCGACTAACCCCAATTGATGTAGTAAAGGTCATACGAGGAAGGGGACGCGATTATAGAAGCATTAAGGCCCTAAATTCCACTAAAGTTTCGAGGTTAAGCGTGCTCAGGTGGGAGTAATTTTAGGATGGGTGACCCCCTGGGAAGTTTACAAGAAATTTTACATATTTAGACATACGAGACAAATGAGAAATTGGAGTGACTTAAGGGGGAAACTAGAGCATATGGAATGGTTGGAGACCATAAAAGGCCACCCAACACATAACAGGCTAGAATGGAAGGAAGGCAGAAGGTACGTCATAGTTCCAAATTTAGATAGGCTTGAATGGCATCCGGAGGTATTTTGTGGGCTAGTGGATAGTAATTATGTATATATGTATATGCGAAGGCGTACGATATCTCACGTGTACACGTATCGGTGGGCATGTGTGCCCCAACGACCGGTGCCAAGTATGGAAGACATTAATCGATGTAAGAGTATCGAAGTTCGAGTGGTAGCAAAGGTAAAAGGTGCAAGTGTTATAAAATACGCTGATGTTATTCTTGTCATAAGCTAAGAATGGACTAGTATTAATACCAGGATAATTGAAAAAGAAAGAGTATGAAGATGTGGACGAATAAGGATATAGACCTAAAGTGAGAGAAAGACTTATGGTAAGAAGATCTCGATGTGTTATGCGTAGAGTTGGAAAGGAAAATGGGGAATGAAGCATAATCAAGACGAGAGTACTTGAAGATTGTGACGTATAAGAAACCCCCCTTAAAAAGGGGGAGAGCATATAATGTCGCATTTAAAAGGAAATCGCGACAATTGGTAGTCTGGGAATTTTTGAAAGAAAGAAAGGACGCAGCGCCTGTGGACGAAGTAAGAGTGGCCACCGGATATTAGAAAATAGTTCATAGACCATTAATTGTATGGAATACGAGAATACATGTTATGAAATTATATGAATCACCAACGTGAAGCGATGCTCGGTCGTATTTGTAACGAATCTACACCGGAGAGTCAACAAGGAACAACGATGGATGAAACGGGCGCCAACATAAGAAATTAAAGACAAGTATACTTTGCCGGGAAATATGAGAGAAGGAAATAAAGACAAGCTATAGAAGAATTCAAAGATGTTGCGAACTAACAATTTGAGTAAAACTTGAATCACGAGTCCCCATAAGGGTAACTGCACCGTGATGGATAAGAAGCGATTAAGACACATTGTGTACATACATTGTTGGGTAGGTATTGGGAAGGAAAGATTAAAGAGGGACCCCCCCCCCCCCCCGAAGTGTTATAAGACCCCATAAGATCAATTGAACATTCGAGGACGAATGTTCTAAAGGGGGGGAGGATGTTATATCCCGCATTTTTGCACGTTCGGATATTTCAAGGAAGTCGTGACAAAGTTAAGGGAATAACTATCTTCCAAAGTTATTTTAATGTACAAGTGGTTATGAATGTTGTTTATGAACATTACTAGTATGGAAATACTGAGAAAGGTTAAGGGCAAGAAGGGGAAATTCGCAAAATGGTTCATGGAAATAATGTGGAAGGCTAGGGGCAAAATGGTAATATTGAGAAAAGTCGAGGGGTAAAACGGGAATTTCACATAGGTTTCAAGAAAGTTCCAAAAGGGCCATATTAGCCATGTGAGAAAAAGAAAAGAAAGAAAAATGATGACAAATAAGTCATCTTTGCTAGAAAAATTTAAGAAAATTCTAGAAAGGGGGTATGTGCCCCTCACATGCTTATAATAACTATATATATTGTTACACCTCGAAAATTTCCCCGTGAGCGTACAGTGAAAAGTTGCAGAATTGCATTCGCGCTGACGTAAACCGGAAGACGGACCGTAAATCGAAATACGGCCCGTAAATTGGGTCGTGAATCGCCATGATCTCCGCATACCTTCGTTTTGATATGCTTAAATACGACCACACTATATGCCCCGTAAACTAGTATACGGCCCGTAAACCGACCGTAAACTGCCACATTCCTCAGCCAAACTTTCGTTTTTCTTAAGCTTAAATACGTGCATGGAGGACGGACCGTAAACCGGAATACGGTCCGTATAGTGGTGCTTTACGACCACCGTTCATCCCGACAATAATTCATTAAAGATCAGATTTTGGGATTTTTAAAAGGGACTTAAGCTCATTTCATTTCATTCTTCTTCAAGAAACCTCTAGAGAGTTCCAAACATTTCATCCATGAGAAATCCCTAGAAATCAAGGATCAATAACAAGAAATCAAGAGAATCAAGTAAAGGAAACCCATTAAAAGTCTTCCAAGTCAAGAAATCCCAAGAGAGTTAAACTAGGGTTTTGGTGCTAAGGGTGAATCACCACTCCAAGCTTATTCCTCCATCATTTAAGGTAAGTTTCATGAACTTTACATGCTATTTGAAGTATTATTGAGTTAAGATTCATGGATTGTAGAAGAGTACAACAAATGGGTCATTAAATGGATGGATAATGCCATTAGTGATTAGTAGTGGATTGAATCGTGGAAATGAATATGTTGAGGATATAAATATGTTATAAATGACCTATAGAACATGAAATGGGCATTGGATACGAAAGAATACGACGATGGATTTTTAGTCATGATTATGGGAAATTGAAGTGAGATTATGAAATGCAAATAAGATGAATGAATGACGATTGTTGTTAACGATATTGTGATGATTATTATGAATATTGGGAGTTGATATGGAATATGGCGGAAAGTAGTATAAACAAAGGAAACGCTGTTCGATTTTCTTTAGCCCTAAGAAGTACGTTCTTGTAATTGATTAGCTAATGACGATACGAACCCTCTTGAAGGTAGAGACGCAAGCATTGAAGGAGGACGAGCCAAAGAATGGAGTAGCAAATGGCAAAGGTATGTGAGGCTAGTCTTTTCTTCCAAGGCATGAGTCCTACGGCATGAATTTCCTTCTTCACTATGAATGTTCCTATCTCTAAGAAAGTAAAGATCCTCATTCATGAATAGCTATACGAGATAAGACATACGAGATGAATACGACGATTATGATAGTGAGCTAAAGTCTAGAAATGCTATAGCCTATGATATGATGCCTCTAAGAAGCTAATGATGACATTTATGTAATTTAATGATATTGATCATTGTGCACACTCACCTTATGCTTGTTCCTTCAAGGTGAGGAGAATACGTAAGAATGCTCATAATGACGTCGGGGTCCACGACCTTACGTCACCCCGATAAAGTATGAATAGCTAAGAGTCCCTACGCATGTATTGTGATAAGTATATGATGTCAAGCATACCATGATGAGTTATGATAAGAATACTATGATAAGCATGTTATGATAAGCATGATGTAATGAGTATATGATGATATCACACCGCGCCTATATGGTCGGGCACATACCGCCAAGGCGGGCAGCTATACACACCATGGCCAAATGGCATGGGCAGACACCACTAGTGGGCGGCATGAGATAATATCCTGGACGCAGAATGCCTGGACGCAGGCTAATGATGATGCTAATGCTATTGATTATTACACCGTACCTATATGGACGGGCAGCTTATACACTTATGCATATATGATATGATGATAAGCGTACTATGGTGAATTATGATAAGCATATGATGACGCTAGAGTAAAACAAAGCCACAACATGACTATGAAACGAGAAATAGTAATGAACCTATGATGCATGTACGATATGAGATATGTGTGATGTGGTCGAGCCCTCGTGGCCGAATACGATATCTTTGTCGAGCCTATGAGGCCGAATACGGATAATGATAAAATGTGTATAAATAAATGCGACAAGATGATAAGTTTATGCATGTGTTATGATGAATGCAGGATGATGACTAGCTATGTTAAGGGAATGATACCCCTATGTGATGTATATGTACATATGTATGTATCGAGCCCAGAAGGGCCGAGTACGAATATGTCACGACCCAACTTGGGGCCACGACGGGTGCCCGATGCTTGTACCGAGCACCCCTTATCTCGTATCATATTCTTGTTACCCAGTGGGCCGTATAACTGTTTACCGTCATACTTTACTTACGCCATCATTAATAACATTACTATAAACGTGTATTAACAAACGTTATCGACTTAATATACATCGGCGGGGACAAACCATAGTATAACACATCTGACTGTACATAGCTGTCTACGAGCCTCTAAACCCAATACATATAGTAACAAGATGGGCCGGGTTCTGCCGTGCCCAAGTATGTGCACAAAGGTAATACCACTAGACTGAAGCTCCGGAACAACTGGAGCACTTCAATGTACCGCTGAAGAACTCCTAGGGATCAAGTCCGTCAACCTGCTTACCTGCGCAGCGTCTACAAGAAGGGACGTCAGTACGAAAAATGTACCGAGTATGTAAGGCATGAGTAATATCACGAAATCATAATAGAGAACATAAAACACAACACAAGAGAGTGACATAACCTGTATCTCTGTTGTCTACCATGACAGATATTATGCAAATTAACTTTACCTTTTGGAGTACTATATAGATACTGCAAGTAAACTGCCCGACCATGTAGGTGCAGTGTATAACTGCCCGACCATATAGGTACGGTGTAACGCTTTTCGAAAGGCACCATGGAATAAAAGAGTAATCTGTCATCTGAGTGCCCCTTGGGGCGGATGCCATGCATGCTAGCTTTTAAAAAAATTATGTAAATATTTGTAAGTAAGCTGCCCGACCACGTAGGATCGGTGTATAAACCGCCCGTCCATACGGGGAACGGTGTATAAGCCCGCGTCCGGTGCCTCCCGCGTCCGGGGTATAATCTTCCCACTGCAGTGGTGTGTCTGCCCGGCCGCCCGTTGGACGGCACGGGGTCATAAAATAAATCATATGTAAATATAAAGCATGCATGAGAGCCCAAGTGAAAACTACAACTCTATCGGAGTGACGTAAGGTCGGTAACCTCCGACGATGTTATGGAATAGCCATGGGCGTCGTGCCTCACCTTGAAGGGACAATTAATATAAGGCGAGACTAATAATGGAGAATAACATCATGAGAAAACATGGAATAGGATCGTAAGGCATCGTGTCATATACTAGAGATCTTTAAAATAGTCATTATCCATAAGTAGAGTTGAGAAATCAAGAAATAACTTAATCATTATCATATCGTCATATTCATGATAGGAACATATCCTCGACATATTCATCATAGACAATTCCTCATTAGAATAATTACAACCCTTATCATTTGATAACCGGAACAACAAGGAAAATTCGGGAATAATGGGCCCACCTCGGGTCAAATGAGGTGGCGTATACAAATTTACGTACGCTACATTTCATGACATCGCTTGAGAGAGTATTAAGGTAGCCGGGTCCTACTTGCGCAAGCTCTAAGTGTCTAGGCAATTCTTTCAACTATTCATAACATTTTTAATTCAATTCTACTGAATGAAAAAAAGAGCAAAATCAAACGCGAATTACTAAGAATAGATTCACCCCCGAGGCTCGTGTTCAGCCCTATTATATTTAAGACATGCCAGAGAAGGAAGGGTACGGCCTTACATACCTTTTCCGCCTCTGACGCTACTCCAAATTCAAGGTCCAAATTCTCCAAAATCTACAAATAGTCGCATTTACCAAACCTTAGTTAGAAGCCTTTAGAGGTTGAATCTTAAAGTACACTTGTCTACCGAAATTTCAAGAAGACTTCCCCGTACATATTACATCCCCGAGATTTAACTCGGCTCCAAATATCAACAACCAAACCAACAACAATACCAATAACATCAACAATCGACTTGAAACGCATTCTTACATAAAATTGTTTTCTTTTCCAAATAGTACGACAACTTCCATCCTAACTTCACACTTCCAAACCAATATCAATGTTTTCATATTCTTTTGCTAATCAAGATCATTCCAACACAATTCGGAAGTATTTCATATCATTTTACCAATTATTTGCAAAATATACAAAAATTCCACCAAAGCCATAATTCACCCGAAACCTCCATTCTTCAACATAATTATTCATAACACGTTTTCATCTCCCAAGTTCATTTACGACAACCATAATTTGCACCTCAAGAATTCATTTTCATAATTACATAAAACTAGAATAAAATCATATAATTTCCTACGACAACTTAACAATAGATTCTCATGCCAACTTAAGCTATTCTTCTTCCATGTACATCACAAGGTCACAACAACACACTTAACAAGCTAAATAAAATTAATCCATCTTTCCCTCTATAACAACATCACACGGCCACAACACATGCACACACACACACACACACCACATACAACACCTCCATATTTTTCATTAATTTCCAATCACTGTAACAATATAAATTTCCCATAGAAAAGAATACAATTCTTACCTTTTTCCTCCAATATCTTCACTTGCCACCCAAGTACTTTCTTGCCACAAAAATTATGCCATGTTAAAGAGGGTCCCAAACTTAGTAGTAATTCAAGAAGAAAGGAATTTTTGGACCAAAGATTAAGGCTCCAAGATTTTTTTTTTTCTTTCTCTTCTTCGCCGTGAGGCCTTCTCTCTTGCTCTCTCCTTTTTTTTTTTTCTTTCTTATTTCTTCAATTGGAGTGATGAATAATTCATCACCCCTTATATATATATATATATATATATGTTCCTTATGAGCATGTGAGGGGCACATGCCTCTCTCTAGAAATTTCTTATTTAAAACAAATAAAAAGATGACTTATTTGTCATCATTTTTCATCCTTTTCTTTTCCTTTTTTTTTTTTTTTTGTCACATGGCCAATATGGCCCTTTTTTGAACTTTCATGAACCCTTTGGTGAAATTCCCGTTTTGCCCCTCGACTTTCCTCAATTTCACCATTTCGCCCCTAGCCTTCCACATTATTTTCATTGGCCATTTTGCAAGTTTCTCTCTTTACCCTTGGCCTTTCCCAATATTTTCACACTACCAATGTTCATAAATAATATTCCTAACAACTTGTATATTAAGATAACTTTCGAAAATGATTTTGTCCTTAACTTGCCACGACCTTCCCGAATTATCCGAATGTGTGAAATACGGGATATAACATCCTCCCCCACTTTAGAACATTCGTCCTCGAATGTTCAACTGATCTTATGGGATCTTGTAGCACTTCGGGGGTCCCGTTTTATGGTCGTTCTTTTCGTTATGCCCATTCCTTATCCTTTACCTTATTTTCCTTGGCCTTTACACAAATCCTTAGGTTATGTCATAGGTTTCCCTTCTGGTACCTGAGGATATGGTGATCCCTTTTTGGTCTAATATAATATAATATAATATGGTCTCCCCCCCCCCCTTTAAGGGCTCCTTATATGCCAACGGTTCTTCTTTTCAACTTCGTGCACAACATAGCAAAATCTCTTATCATAAGTTTCCCTTTCGTTTTCCGTCGATACCCTCACATATAAGATGTCATACGAGTTCATATACATATACACATATAATTAGTATCAACTAACCCACAAAATACTTCCGACGCTATTCAAGCCTATCTAAATTTCGAGCCGTGACGTACTTTCTATCTCTTCTCTAGTACGGCTTTGTCGCGTCGCTGCTACGTGGCCTTTTATGGTCTCCAACCATCTCGTATATTCTAATTTCACTTAGGCTATTCTCGGTTTTTCATTTGTCTTTTACGGCTAAATCTTTGGAATTTCTTGCATACTTAAAAGGGGTCACCCATCCTGAAATTGCTCTCACCCTAGCACGCTTAACCTCGAAACTCTAATGCATTTTAGGGTCTTAATGCTAGTATTTTGTCTCCACTCTTCCGGAATACCTTTATCACGTTATCTGGGGCGAATTGGAATCTTGACAATTTTCGAACCGCTCTCGTAACGCATTTTTCTCCTTTAACTACCATTTTAGCCATTGTAATCACTAATATTCACCTTTTACCTATGTGCACGGCTACTTTTCGTCCTAAATTTCCAAATTCCTAATACATTTGGTAACACAAGGGACAGTGTATGATAAGGTAGAATCCAGATCAATTAACACACACACATATCATAGAAAATGCCGAAAGTGTACCTGTGGCCGCGTCTGCGGAAGGTTCAGGATCCTGCCGCCCTGTCAATGCATATATGCGGTGGGGAGGACCGGCTGAACTGGATGCCCCTCCTCTGCCTCGACCGCGGCCCGCTGGAGCCTGGGAAGTCTGTCCAGGAGGGCGCACAGACGGTGATGAATCGGCTACCGATCCCGTGGGCTGACTTTCACTTCTACCTCGCATCGAGGGGCAGTCGCGCATCATATGCCCCACCTGCCCGCAAGCATAGCAAGCATTCGAACCCAGACGACACTGTCCCGAGTGCATCCTACCACACTGGTTGCACTGTGGTGGGGGCGGCCTCGTCTGACCAGATCTACTGCTGTACTGGGGGCTCGAAATCCTAGACTGCTCCTGTGCCTGTCCCCCTTTATACTCACTTCTGGCTCCAAAAGATCTGGCCCTTTTTGTTATACCTCGCATTTTGTACATTTGAATATTCCGAGTCAATTGCGAAAAGTTAACGACAGGGCTATTTTCCAACTTGGTTTTAAGGTACGAGACGCTTATGATTTTATTGGATGGAAAATATTAAAGAGAATTTGGAATGTTCATGAAATTAAAGGCCAAGGTGGAGTGGGCCATAGGGCCACATGTGATTATTAATTATGGAAGCATAAGATGATAATTAAATCATCTTTGTCATTTTCATTCAAGGAAATTTCTAGAAAATTAGAGAAAAAGGAAGAAAAAGAAAGAAGGGCAAAAACGGCCAAGAGGGAGCACATGACTAGCCATGTGCTCCCATGTATATATATATATATATGTGTGTGTGTTGGCATACAAGGCACAAGCCAACATTTTATAACCACAAGAAAGTTCAGAAAAAAAAATGGAGAGAAAGAAGAGAGGGTGGCCGGCCATGGGTGGCCGAATCGCTATATGCGGTTGGTCATGGAAAAATTATTTTTCTTCTAGTTTCCTACTAATTGAAGGGCTCTGCGACGTGGGGAAGTTGTTGGAACAAGAAGACCATCCGTTTTTGCAAATGGAACCTTGGCCGAGTGAAGAAAGTTGAGCAAAGAAGGTAAGGTTCTATTCCCTTTACATGTTTTATGGATGCTTTGGACGTGTTATAATGCATGGAAACGAATGAAATTCATGAAAATATAGAAATTGGAGTGTAGCCATGTGTGTGCATATGTGTGGCCGTGTAGTGTGTTGTGTTGGGGTAAGGAATTAATTGTATTCAACACGTTTGTGAGATGTTGTAATATGTAGACAATGAATGAAATTTATGAGAATATATATATGTTGATGTTTGGCCGAATAGGGGCTGTTTGGTATGCAAGAAATGAACTAATGTCATTTAGTATTTTGCTTGTCGTGGTTGTGAATTTCATGGTGTAAAATGAATGTTTGATGACTTATGTTGAAGCTGTGGTGTTGCGGGCTGTTTTGGAGAGCAATATGATTTTAATATAGATTCTTGTGTGCATGAGAATAATGATCGTTAGCATGCGGATTGTTGATATAGTTTATGAGTTTGAAAGAAATAAATGTATTGTTGGAGTTCTTATGGCATTTGGAAGATTTGGGTTGGAATGTCTTGAACATGTTGTGAGTTGAGTATTGATATTGTTGTTATGATTGTTGGTTTGGCCGGGATGAATTCCGGATTATTGTTGATTAAAAATTTGCCGAGTTATATTCTCGGTGATGGTATATTTACGAGAGGAGATGCTTAAATTTAGAGGCGGGATATAAATGAATTTGTTTGAAGGATTGAGATAAGTATATGGTGATGAGTCTAATGATAATGTCAACTCTCTTGAATGTAGACTAACAAGTTTGGATGGATAAGCGTAGCTAGTAAGGCGCGGCACAGGTATGTTAAGGCTCGTCCCTTTCTTTCAAAGGCATGATTCTTAGATTACGACTTCATCAATGTTTACATAACCTTGTGGTTTTCAAAAGTTTTGTTTTCAAAAGAATTTTGTTCCTAAACGAGTCCGAAACTACGAACGTCCGTAACTTTCACAAATGAAACCGGATGGCTTTGATATGCCCTGGAATGATTCGATGACGTATAATGACTATGATTTCCTTAGGCGGGCTCAAATTGGGTTAACGCTCGTCCGTGGGCCCCGCGACTTTCCTTTGTTGGTTCTAATGACCTATTTTTGAAAAGAATTCTGAAATGTTTTACAATGGCAACGACGATGTCAAAAATGAGAATATTTTCCTACGATGAATATGATGATGATGATTCTATGTTTAAAGGTTCCAATTCTATGATTTCGATGACGATACGGGAATGTTGAGCTATTTCTTGATTTCTCTACTTTACTCATGAACGATGACTTTTTTTTTAAAAGACTCTAAAGTATACGAATTAATGCCCTGTGATCCGATTCCATGTTTTCTCATGATGTTACTCTCCGTTGTTAGTCTCGCCTTATAATTATCGTTTCTTCAGGTGAGACATGATGACCCCGGGTTATTCCATAATGTAATCGGAGGTTTCCGACCTTATGTCACTCCGATGGATATATGAATTTCCTTGGGCTCTCCTGCATGCTTATATGACCTATGTATATGAAATATGTATATGTACATGGGGTGGGGGGAAGGGATACATGGGAAATGGGAAGGGCACCATGTTTCATTGCCACCGGTCACCGTGGCTTATCATCCGGACGCGGGATTTATGGGGCGAGCCGGAGTATTTCGGCCCAATGTGTGGGCGAGCCGACACAACGTTCGGTGCTATGATACTACATGATACACTATGACTTGCTATGATACTACATGATACACTATGACTTGCTATGATACTACATGATACACTATGACTTGCCATGATACGATACTATACATTAAGACATGACTTAACATAAGTTCTATTTTCTACGTCTATGAAAAGAAATGCTTTTTTTTTTCTAAAAAGGAAAGACAAGCATGCATGGCATCCGCCCTCAGAGGCATCCGTATGTACAAAGTTGCTGACTTCACATGACATGATCCATATGTACAGCTTACTCTCTTACACGTGATATGTCTCATACGTACAGGATATTCTCTCTCCCACATGATATGCTCTACGTCTCCATACTGTTGTTGCACATGATTACGTTTCTTTCTATGTTACCATCCATGCCTTGCATACTCGGTACATTGCTCGTACCGACGCCCGCTTTTTGTGGCGCTGCGTTTCATGCCGCGCGGTACACCGGATGAGTAGAAGCCATTACGAGAAGACGTTCCGGCGGATTGGCGAGCTCCATTTCATTCGGTGTTGCCGAGTCGAGCACTATGATATGGTTCCATGTTCTATGTTAGAGACTTTGCGAGCACGATTGTCGTGTGTATAGTACGTTGGTCCGTAAGCGGCTGCATAAGCCGACGTGTTGTTATATGTTGTACTACAGATTTCGTGCGATTACAGATACCGTTGGACATAAAGACGGCGGAAAGCATTTTTGTTTCCTGAAAAAGTTCTATTATGTATTCATGTTATGATTAAGGGCCCAATGTGAATGCGAGTATTACGATAGTCAGAGGGTTCGCTCGGCTCTAGACAAGGGTCGGGTGCCCATCACACCCTATCGGAAATCGGGGTGTGACAAAGTGGTATCGAAGCGAGGTCGGTCTAGGGGTTGTACGCAAAGTCGTGTCCGGTAGAGTCCGTTTATGGTGTGAAGCCGGCCACATTTATAAACGAGAGGCTACGGGCATCTAGGATGGTTACTCTTCTTTCATCTCTCAGATCGTGCTATAGAGCTAAGTCATAGGAAATGAGATTCCGTATATTAACCTTTGATTTCGGCAGGGGAACGATGTTGATCGAAGAAAGTGACTGACGATGTCACACCCTAGTTTCCGTTAGGGCGTGATGGGCACCCGACCCTTATTTAGGGCCGAGCGAACCCGCGGACTCACATAATAGTCATACTCACGCTAGCTCTCAATTCATGACACAAATATACATAACAAAAATTTATCGAAGAATAATATGCTTTTTTTTCAAGTCGAATAAAATTTTGCAACATATGAAACTTACAATACAACACATGATCATACATCGGCTTACATAGCCGTTTACATAACTGACATCTAATACCCACGACACTGTCTGCAAAGTCTCTAACACGGAACATGAATCCATATCATAAAACTCAGACCCGGCAGCACTCCGAAGAAAATGGAGCTCGCCAATCCCGCTGGAACATCTTCTGCTAATATCTTCAACTCGTACGGGTGTACCGCGCGCATGAAACGCGACCCCGAAGAAAGGGGGTCAGTACGGAAGATGTACTGAGTATGTAAAGCATCAAATACAGTAATCGAATCATACGGAAATAAAGAGGACAGAATGGTAGTACAGTAACTGAACCTCATAAGCTTACCTCGGACGTAAATCATGCGTTTCAAAAGCACTAATGGACTGAGTAACATATATAAAGAAATCATCATGAACATATGCATACATAACATGCCCCGGCCCTCTAGTGAGGGACGCGGTAATGTAAAATCATCATGTATATATATATGTATATATCGTGCTGCCCGGCCCCTCTAGTGAGGGACGCGGTGGAAAGAATCATCATATGCCATCCTGGCCACCTCCCCGTCATCACATCATCATCATAAGTATATGTATATATATAACATGCCCCGGCCCCCTAGTGAGGGACGCGGTGAATAATGCAGAGAAACGTGCACGAATACATGCCCTGGCCCGGGACGCAGTGAAAGAGTGGCTACAGCTCGCACGAGCAGAGTAGTGAGAAAACCATATGCAATACAAAATATACAACATTTTACAGAGACTCGAAGGCGTAACACAGATAACAGATCTCATAGCGGACCTTTAACAATAATCAGAGCATAAGTCTTTCGGATGTCGAAATATTTCATATCAAAATAATCTTTCTGGAGCATTTGCAAATTCCAAAGTAGGTCATCAGACTCAAATAAATATATATAACAGTCATTCTGTAGAAATTAGAAAGGTAGCTAAAACTTCCCTTAGTTTTTATTTATTTCCAAAGTAGTTCAAACGGAATAATAGGAAAAATCCGGACAAAGTGGACCCACCTCGGTCAAATGAGGTGGCGTATGTAAATTACGCATGTCAAACTTCATAACGTCATTTATGAGTATTTCAAGGTAATCGGATTTCATTTGCATAAGTTTTCGAGGTTAAAACAATTTTACTAACTATTCACACAATAAACCATTCAATTCTATTGAATGAAAAAGACGTTTCTAGACGTGGATTCTGAAGAGTAGAGTTGCCCCGGAGTTCAAATTCGAGCCTAGTACATCTAAGACATGCCAAGAGAAGAAATGGGAGAGCTTTACATACCTTTCTTGCTTGTTAAGCTCGTCGAGACTCCAATCTCGTTTCATCAAAATCCTACAAATGGTCACATTTACCAATTACTATTCATGAGGTTCAAACTTCCAACTTGGGTTTAGTATTTGCCTACCGAAATTAAAAGATCTCCTATAAATATGACACCCCGAGAATTTAACTCGGCTCAAATGTCAACAACAACCAAACCAACAATGTTAATCCACAACGAGAATCGCCTACTAACACGAATAGACATCTTTACGCCTAAGCGACGTCTTGCAACTAATTTCACATTTTCACTCTAACATGGATGTTTTCATACTCATTTACTCATCAACATCATTCCAACATCATTTGGAGGCATTACATATAATTTTACATATTATTCGCAAAATATACAAACTTTCCACCGAAACCATAACTCATCCGACACTTCCATTCTTCGACCAACATATTCGTAACACATTATCATCTCTCAAATTCATTAACGACAATCACAACTAGCACTTAAGCAATGCATTTTCATAATTGCATATCAACTATGTTAGCACACATATACTTTCCTATAACACATATATGCAATTCTAATGCCAAACTTAAATCGTTAAACTTCCATTTGCATTATAGAGATCATAGCAACACAACTAACATTTTAAACAAAATAAATTCATCATTACTTCATCCCTCCATATCCCACGGCCAACATGCAAATTTGCAACTTCATCCCATTTTCATTCAACTTTCATTTCCAATGCAATTTCCATAATAACCACAACTAGAATACAACATAAAATCCAACTCATCTCAACTATACCACACACAGCCATGCACGGCCACATACATAAATTCATATCCACTTTGCAAACTTCCATATTTCTATATATTCTACTCACTTACATGCACTACAACACAAACAAACCTTCAAAACATAATTAGAAGGGATGGATTCTTACCTTTCTCTTCAAGCTTCTTCACTCCACCAAATCATCCAAATGACAAAACCAATGGTCTATCTTCCGAAATAACTATACCAAGTTGTAGAGGGACCTTGAATTAGTATATATATCACAAGAAAATAATTTTAGAAGCAAAGTTTTGGGGGGCAAAATTTCTAAGGCTTGGCCGAATGGCCTAGCCTTTCTCTCTCTCTTCTTGTTTCTTTTGTTTTCTCTTGTTCAATGTTTCTTGAATTTTCTTGAAGCTTTCATGCCCCTTATATTAATTTGTCACATGACTTGATCACATGACTCAAGTCATGGGTTGGGCCAAGCCCCCTCTTCTCTTGGGCCTCAATTCATGATTTTTCATTTCTTTTTTTGTAAGCCCAATTAATGATGGATCACTCTTAGAAATTCACGGAACTAATTTACAAGGTTCCAATTTTGCCCTTAACCTTCCTCAATATTTCCACATCCGAAACTTTCATAACCAACATATCTCAAGCAAGACCAAAACATAACATTGTCCTCAACTTACTACAATTATCTCAAAGTGTCCAAATATTCCAAATACGGTTTATAACGCTTGTGCTTAGCTTATCGCATCCATCTCGAAATATCCGAACGTGCAAAGTACGGGGTATAACAGACGATATGGAAGGTTACAAAGCACGCAGGTAAGCGAAGGCATGAAAGACATATCTCAAGTAAGGTATTGGTATACGATTGAAATGCAAAGTTGGAAATTGGAAAGGAAAGTAAGCAAGAAAGTGTAACACGTGTAGTGGTGACGAGCATATGAGGTAAGTCTAATATTTTCGGACTTTTATGAATATTGAGAGCCTTGTGCGGCTATGATACGATACAATATGATATGATATGTATATATGATGATGGCCCTGTGAGACACTGTTGGTATTTCCTACGTGCAGGTTTTGGGATAGTAAGAAATACAGAGGAAACTCTGCCGAAATTTTTCTGGAAATAATACGAGAATGGGATATTTTGAAAAAGTCGGGTTGATAGTAGTGATGGAAGTCGACTAAGCTGTAAAGTACGGCTGCCCTCTAGGAATAAGTTAACTGTGGAATGAGTGGTGAAATAGTAAATAAGACGTCGGTGGAAATATGGTAGTAAGGAAATTTGGAAAGACTTGTGTTACTAGGCGATGATTTAGGAAGGATTGGCAAGTTTGGATAAAGTGACATGACTAAGATAAGGGTATGAAGGAAAAAAAAAGGAATTGGGACGAATAGAAACGTATTGATAAGACAGTCGGTGAGATGTGTTGTGAGGGCATTTCGGGAATATGTTAAAGATCCCGACTTACTCAATATTATGTGCTGAAGGTTGTGCGGTGAGGTAGACACAGTTAGGAAAGCGTTAAAGCGTCGTATTCCATCAAAGTCCCAAAGTTAAGCGTGCTCGCGTGAGATCAATTTCAGGATGGGTGACCCCCTGGGAAGTATTTTGAAAATTTTATAGAATTCAGATATAAAAAGTAAAGGAGAAGTTGGAGTGACCTAAGGGGAATTAAAGTATGCAGGGTGACCAGAAACCTCAAGAGGACGTGTAGAACGGGCCGGATCAGGTCGGTAAAGAAAAGGAGTTAACGGAAAGAGGAAATCAAAAGAAGCGGGACAACGGCATAGTAATAGGTTAAGACGTGTGTAACGGGGGACACGAGTGCTATAAGTGACGGGACAGTGAAAGGCCAAGTTATAGAAAGACGAGGAACAAGGCAGAATGAGTGCTAGAGAATGACTGGGATGATACGGATAAAATGTGAACGAACAGAATACGTTTTGGAAATGAGAAAAGGACTATGTAGGAGTAGTGTATTCTGGATGACATAGAGGTAAGATGCTAAGTGAACTTGAATACTTATTGTTTGAATGGAAGTATTGTCTAATTGAGATTGGAAATAAGGGCATGAGACGAAGTATAAACGAATAATGGTATGAGTACGCCCCTAAAGGGGGGAAGCAGGTGAGAGGAATGTAAGGATGTGATAGAAACAGTTGATACGGTAGTATGTTTGATATGGATGCTTGGGCTACAAATGAAACCCCCCTTCATGGAAACAAGTTAGTAAGATTGGGAAACTAGCAACAAGCGGATAGGAGTCAGAGTGGTATTCAAGGCAGTGTGAGAAGTTTCGCACAGACTTTAAATGACATGACGACGCAGAAGTGGACGTGTATGAAGAAAAAGAATACGACAAGAGAAGGATATTGGACAGCTTTGGATAGTATAAGGGATGGCGATAGCTATGAAAAGGGAGCTCCCCCGAGGTGCTTATGAGACTCCGTGCGACTAATTGAACATTCGAGGACGAATGTTCTAAAGGGGGGAAGGATGTTATACCTCGCATTTTGTACATTTGAATATTCCGAGTCAATTGCGGAAAGTTAACGACAGGGCTATTTTCCAACTTGGTTTTAAGGTACGAGACGCTTATGATTTTATTGGAGGGAAAATATTAAAGAGAATTTGGAATGTTCATGAAATTAAAGGCCAAGGTGGAGTGGGCCATAGGGCCACATGTGATTATTAATTATGGAATCATAAGATGATAATTAAATCATCTTTGTCATTTTCATTCAAGGAAATTTCTAGAAAATTAGAGAAAAAGGAAGAAAAAGAAAGAAGGGCAAAAACGGCCAAGAGGGAGCACATGACTAGCCATGTGCTCCCATGTATATATATATATGTGTGTGTTGGCATACAAGGCACAAGCCAACATTTTATAACCACAAGAAAGTTCAAGAAAAAAAATGGAGAAAGAAGAAGAGAGGTGGCCGGCCATGGGCTGGCCGAACTGCCCTATGCAGTTGGTCATGGAAAAATTATTTTTCTTCTAGTTTCCTACTAATTGAAGGGCTCTCTGCGACGTGGGGAAGTTGTTGGAACAAGAAGACCATCCGTTTTTGCAAATGGAACCTTGGCCGAGTGAAGAAAGTTGAGCAAAGAAGGTAAGGTTCTATTCCCCTTTACATGTTTTATGGATGCTTTGGACGTGTTATAATGCATGGAAACGAATGAAATTCATGAAAATATAGAAGTTGGAGTGTAGCCGTGTGTGTGCATATGTGTGGCCGTGTAGTGTGTTGTGTTGGGGTAAGGAATTAATTGTATTCAACACGTTTGTGAGATGTTGTAATATGTAGACAATGAATGAAATTTATAAGAATATATATATGTTGATGTTTGGCCGAATAGGGGCTGTTTGGTATGCAAGAAATGAACTAATGTCATTTAGTATTTTGCTTGTCGTGGTTGTGAATTTCATGGTGTAAAATGAATGTTTGATGACTTATGTTGAAGTTGTGGTGTTGCGGGCTGTTTTGGAGAGCAATATGATTTTAATATAGATTCTTGTGTGCATGAGAATAATGATCGTTAGCATGCGGATTGTTGACATAGTTTATGAGTTTAAAAGAAATAAATGTATTGTTGGAGTTCTTATGGCATTTGGAAGATTTGGGTTGGAATGTCTTGAACATGTTGTGAGTTGAGTATTGATATTGTTGTTATGATTGTTGGTTTGGCCGGGTTGAATTCTCGGATTATTATTGATTAAAAATTTGCCGAGTTATATTCTCGGGGATGGTATATTTACGTAGGAGATCTACGCCGAAATTTAGGCAGATATAAATGAATTTGTTTGAAGGATTGAGATAAGTATATGGTGATGAGTCTAATGATTATGTCAACTCTCTTGAATGTAGACTAACAAGTTTGGATGGATAAGCGTAGCTAGTAAGGCGCGGCAAGGTATGTTAAGGCTCGTCCCTTTCTTTCAAAGGCATGATTCTTAGATTACGACTTCATAAATGTTTACATAACCTTGTGGTTTTCAAAAGTTTTGTTTTCAAAAGAATTTTTGTTCCTAAACGAGTCCGAAACTACGAACGTCCGTAACTTTCACAAATGAAACCGGATGGCTTTGATATGCCCTGGAATGATTCGATGACGTATAATGACTATGATTTCCTTAGGCGGGCCCGGATTGGGTAAACGCTCGTCCGTGGGCCCCGCGACTTTCCTTTGTTGGTTCTAATGACCTATTTTTGAAAAGAATTCTGAAATGTTTTACAATGGCAACGACGATGTCAAAAATGAGAATATTTTCCTACGATGAATATGATGATGATGATTCTATGTTTAAAGGTTCCAAGTCTATGATTTCGATGACGATACGGGAATGTTGAGCTATTTCTTGATTTCTCAACTTTACTCATGAACGATGACTTTTTTTTTAAAAGACTCTAAAGTATACGAATTAATGCCCTGTGATCCGATTCCATGTTTTCTCATGATGTTACTCTCCGTTGTTAGTCTCGCCTTATAATTATCGTTCCTTCAAGGTGAGACATGATGACCCTGGTTATTCCATAATGTAATCGGAGGTTTCCGACCTTATGTCACTCCGATGGATATATGAATTTCCTTGGGCTCTCCTGCATGCTTATATGACCTATGTATATGAAATATGTATATGTACATGGGGTGGGGGAAGGGATACATGGGAAATGGGAAGGGAACCATGTTTCATTGCCACTCCGGTCGGTGGCTTATCATCCCGGACGCGGGATTTGCGGGGCGAGCCGGAGTATTTCGGCGCAATGCGGGCGAGCCGACACGGTGCTTGTTCGGTGCTATGATACTACATGATACACTATGACTTGCTATGATACTACATGATACACTATGACTTGCTATGATACTACATGATACACTATGACTTGCCATGATACGATACTATACATTAAGACATGACTTAACATAAGTTCTATTTTCTACGTCTATGAAAAAGAAATGCTTTTTTTTTTTTTCTAAAAAGGAAAGACAAGCATGCATGGCATCCGCCCTCGCAGGCATCCGTATGAGTGTTACGACTTCACATGACATGATCCATATATACGACTTACTCTCTTACACGTGATATGTCTCATACGTACAGGATATTCTCTCTCCCACATGATATGCTCTACGTCTCCATACTGTTGTTGCACATGATTACGTTTCTTTCTATGTTACCATCCATGCCTTGCATACTCAGTACATTGCTCGTACTGACGCCCCTTTTTGTGGGCGCTGCGTTTCATGCCGCGCAGGTACACCAGATGAGTAGAAGCCATTACAGAAGACGTTCCAGCGGATTGGCGAGCTCCATTTCATTCCGGAGTGTTGCCGAGTCAGAGCACTATGATATGGTTCCATGTTCTATGTTAGAGACTTTGCAGACAATTAAGTGTCATGTGTATAGTACGTTGGTCGTAGTCGGCTCCATAAGCCGACGTGTTGTTATATGTTGTACTACAGATTTCGTGCGATTACAGATACCGTTGGACATAAAGACGGCGGAAAGCATTTTTGTTTCCTGAAAAAGTTCTATTATGTATTCATGTTATGATTAAGGGCCCAATGTGAATGCGAGTATTACGATAGTCAGAGGGTTCGCTCGGCTCTAGACAAGGGTCGGGTGCCCATCACACCCTATCGGAAATCGGGGTGTGACACTTTTTCTGGAGCTCCTATCCGAATAATTCTCCCTTTTCTGCAACTGATGTCGTTCCTCCGGGTTCTGGGCGTGAGCCTGGATACGAGCAATGGTCATCCCATCCTGGAGTGAAGCCGTCAAACACTCCTTAATTAAATGTGGCCCCAACCCACTCACAAATCGGTGTACGTGGTCTCCCATATCCCGACCACCATGGTCGGGGCATATACGGGCTAACGAGTTAAAGCGAAGACTATATTCCCTGAAGCTCATATTTCCCTGCTTAAGATTTAAAAACATATCAGCTCGAGCTCGTCGAACCTCCGGCGGTAAGAAATGTCGCAGAAATGCCTCCCCGACCCCTCGCCAAACCGGGGGGAGGTGCATTTGCTCCCCCTCGAAGCTACCCACTATTATACACACGTAACTACCACATCCCGCAACTCGTATGAAGCCAATTCCACCGACTCGTATCCGAAGCATGTATAATCCTCGGTGTCCTCGCATCTCGTCATGAAATTTCGCGGGTCTTCCTCTCGGTTTTGATCCATAAACTCCGAGGTTTTAGGGCAATAAAATCGCGAGCCCTCGCACTCACCGCCCGTCTCCTCGACCTTCATCTTGCCGCCGAGCTTGTGGCACTAGCCGGGGTCGCAATCGGATAGCCTCTCTCGCCATCCGCCGGCCCGCAACCGCCGGCGGTGGAACCGGTGGTGCCGGGGCCGGAGCTCGAACTCCTCTCCGCTCTCGCCGACACGGGGGGGGGGGCATGAAAGTCCGGGGAGGAGTCTCGTTATGAGACTCGCCTTCTTCTACTTCCGCTCGGCGGCTCCCGTTCAATTCTATTCCCGCCCACCGTCTTGCCCTTCGGGGCCGCCGTAGCTTTCTCTTCACCGGCATTACCGAAACCATAACACAGATTGGGGAAAAGAACATGGAAACTCGGTAACATAGCTCTATCGCACGATCTAGAGTACAAAGAAGGTCATATTTCCTAAATGCTCTGCCGGCCTCCCGTTTATAAGTGTGGCGCGCTACACACCCATAAACAGACTCTGCGGACACGGCTCGTACAAACCCCTAGGACCACTCGCTTCGATACCACTTCGTCACGACCCAACTTGGGCGCGACGGGTGCCCGATGCTTGTACCCGAGCACCCCTTATCTCGTATCATATTCTTGTTACCCGATGGGCCGTATAACTATTTACCGTCATACTTTACTTACGCCATCATTAATAACATTACTATAAACGTGTATTAACAAACGTTATCGACTTAATATACATCGCGGGGACAAACCATAGTATAACACATCCGATCGTACATATCCGTCACGAGCCTCTAAACCCAATACATATAGTAACAAGATGGGCCGGGTTCTGCCGTGCCCAAGTATGTGCACAAAAGTAATACCACTAGACTGAAGCTCCGGAACAACTGGAGCACTTCAATGTACCGCTGAAGAACTCCTAGGGATCAAGTCCGTCAACCTGCTTACCTGCGCAGCGTCCACAAGAAGGGACGTCAGTACGAAAAATGTACCGAGTATGTAAGGCATGAGTAATATCACGAAATCATAATAGAGAACATAAAACACAACACAAGAGAGTGACATAACCTGTATCTCTTCGTTGTCTACCATGACAGTAGATATTGTGCAAATTAACTTTACCTTTTGGAGTACTATATAGATATCGCAAGTAAGCGCCGACCGTGTAGGTGCGGTGTATAGCCGCCCGACCATATAGGTACGGTGTAACGCTTTTCGAGTGTACCATGGAATAAAGGAGTAATCATCGTATCCGAGTGCCCCGGGGGCGGATGCCATGCATGCTAGCTTTTTAAAAAAATTATGTAAATATCCGTAAGTAAGCTGCCCGACCACGTAGGATCGGTGTATAACGCCCGTCCATACAGAACGGTGTATAAGCTTCTCCGCGTCCGGGCCTCCCGCGTCCGAGTATAATCTGCCCACTGCAGTGGTGTCTCTGCCCGGCCGCCCGTTGGACGGCACGGGGTCATAAAATGAATCATATGTAAATATAAAGCATGCATGAGAGCCCAAGTGAAAACTACAACTCTATCGGAGTGACGTAAGGTCGGTAACCTCCGATGATGTTATGGAATAGCCATGGGCGTCGTGCCTCGCCTTGAAGGGACAATTAATATAAGGCGAGACTAATAATGGAGAATAACATCATGAGAAAACATGGAATAGGATCGTAAGGCATCGTGTCATATACTAGAGATCTTTAAAATAGTCATTATCCATAAGTAGAGTTGAGAAATCAAGAAATAACTTAATCATTATCATATCGTCATATTCATGATAGGAACATATCCTCGACATATTCATCATAGACAATTCCTCATTAGAATAATTACAACCCTTATCATTTGATAACCGGAACAACAAGGAAAATTCCGGGAATAATGGGCCCACCTCGGGTCAAATGAGGTGGCGTATACAAATTTACGTACGCTACATTTCATGACATCGCTTGAGAGAGTATTAAGGTAGCCGGGTCCTACTTGCGCAAGCTCTAGGTGTCTAGGCAATTCTTTCAACTATTCATAACATTTTTAATTCAATTCTACTGAACGAAAAAAAAGGGCAAAATCAAACGCGAATTACTAAGAATAGATTCACCCCCGAGGCTCGTGTTCAACCCTATTATATCTAAGACATGCCAAAGAAGGAAGGGTAAGGCCTTACATACCTTTTCCGCCTATGACGCTACTCCAAAATCAAGGTCCAAATTCTCCAAAATCTACAAATAGTCGCATTTACCAAACCTTAGTTAGAAGCCTTTAGAGGTTGAATCTTAAAGTACACTTGTCTACCGAAATTTCGGCAGCACTTCCCCTGTACATATAACATCCCCGAGATTTAACTCGGCTCCAAATATCAACAACCAAACCAACAACAATACCAATAACATCAACAATCGACTTGAAACGCATTCTTACATAAATTGTTTTCTTTTCCAAATAGTACGACAACTTCCATCCTAACTTCACACTTCCAAACAAATATCAATGTTTTCATATTCTTTTGCTAATCAAGATCATTCCAACACAATTCGGAAGTATTTCATATCATTCTACCAATTATTTGCAAAATATACAAAAATTCCACCAAAGCCATAATTCACCCGAAACCTCCATTCTTCAACATAATTATTCATAACACGTTTTCATCTCCCAAGTTCATTAACGACAACCATAATTTGCACCTCAGCAATTCGTTTTCATAATTACATAAAACTAGAATAAAATCATATAATTTCCTACGACAACTTAACAATAGATTCTCATGCCAACTTAAGCTATTCTTCTTCCATGTACATCACAAGGTCACAACAACACACTTAACAAGCTAAATAAAATTAATCCATCTTCCCCTCTATAACAACATCACACGGCCACAACACATGCACACACACCACACACAACACCTCCATATTTTTCATTAATTTCCAATCACTGTAACAATATAAATTTCCCATAGAAAAGAATACAATTCTTACCTTTTTCCTCCAATATCTTCACTTGCCACCCAAGTACTTTCTTGCCACAAAAATTATGCCATGTTAAAGAGGGTCCCAAACTTAGTAGTAATTCAAGAAGAAAGGAATTTTTGGACCAAAGATTAAGGCTCCAAGATTTTTTTTTCTTTCTCTTCTTGGCCGTGAGGCCTTCTCTCTCTTGCTCTCTCCTTCTCTTTTTTTTTTCTTTCTTATTTCTTCAATTGGAGTGATGAATAATTCATCACCCCTATATATATATATATATATATATGTTCCTTATGAGCATGTGAGGGGCACATGCCTCTCTCTAGAAATTTCTTATTTAAAACAAATAAAAAGATGACTTATTTGTCATCATTTTTCATCCTTTTCTTTTCCTTTTTTTTTTTTTTTTGTCACATGGCCAATATGGCCCTTTTTTGAACTTTCATGAACCCTTTGGTGAAATTCCCGTTTTGCCCCTCGACTTTCCTCAATTTCACCATTTCGCCCCTAGCCTTCCACATTATTTCCATTGGCCATTTTGCAAGTTTCTCTCTTTACCCTTGGCCTTTCCCAATATTTTCACACTACCAATGTTCATAAATAATATTCCTAACAACTTGTATATTAAGATAACTTTCGAAAATGATTTTGTCCTTAACTTGCCACGACCTTCCCGAATTATCCGAATGTGTGAAATACGGGATATAACATCCTTCCCCCCTTTAGAACATTCGTCCTCGAATGTTCAACTGATCTTATGGGATCTTGTAGCACTTCGGGGGTCCCGTTTTATGGTCGTTCTTTTCGTTATGCCCATTCCTTATCCTTTACCTTATTCTCCTTGGCCTTTACACAAATCCTTAGGTTATGTCATAGGTTTCCTTGGTACCTGAGGATATGGTGATCCCTTTTTGGTCTAATATAATATAATATAATATAATATGGTCTCCCCCCCCCCCCCTTTTAAGGGCTCCTTATATGCCAACGGTTCTTCTTTCAACTTCGTGCACAACATAGCAAAATTTCTTATCATAAGTTCCCCTTTCGTTTTCCGTCGATACCCTCACATATAAGATGTCATACAGGTTCATATACATATACACATATAATTAGTATCAACTAACCCACAAAATACTTCCCGACGCTATTCAAGCCTATCTAAATTTCAGAGCCGTGACGTACTTTCTATCTCTTCTCTAGTCCGTCTCGTCGCGTGCTACGTGGCCTTTTATGGTCTCCAACCATCTCGTATATTCTAATTTCACTTAGGCTATTCGGTTTTTCATTTGTCTTTTACAGCTAAATCTTTGGAATTTCTTGCATACTTCCCAGGAGGTCACCCATCCTGAAATTGCTCTCACCCTAGCACGCTTAACCTCGAAACTCTAATGCATTTTAGGGTCTTAATGCTAGTATTTTGTCTCCACTCTTCCGGAATACCTTTATCACGTTATCTGGGGCGAATTGGAATCTTGACAATTTTCGAACCGCTCTCGTAACGCATTTTTCTCTTTTAACTACCATTTTAGCCTTTGTAATCACTAATATTCACCTTTTACCTATGTGCACGGCTACTTTTCGTCCTAAATTTCCAAATTCCTAATACATTTGGTAACACAAGGGACGATGTATGATAAGGTAGAATCCGCATCAATTAACACACACATATATCATAGAAAATGTCGAAAGTGTGCACTCGTGGCCGCGTCGCGGTAGGTTCGAGATCCGGCCGCCCCGTCAATGCATATATGCGGTGGGGAGGACCGGGCCGAACCGGATGCCCCTCCTCTCGCCTCGACCGCGGCCCGCCGGAGCCCGAGAAGTCGTCCCGAGGAGGGCGCACGGACGGTGATGAATCTGGCCACCGATCCCGTGGGTCGACTTTCACTTCTACCTCGCATCGAGGGGCGGTGGCGCATCATATGCCCCCCGCCCGCAAGCATAGCAAGCATTCGAACCCGCACGACGGCGTCCCGAGTCCATCCTACCACACCGGTTGCCCGTGGTGGGGGCGGCCTCACCGACCGATCTACTGTGTATCGGGGGCTCGAAATCCTAGACTGCTCCTGTGCCTGTCCCCCTTTATACTCACTTCTGGCTCCGAAAGATCTGGCCCTTTTTCTGGAGCTCCTATCCGAATAATTCTCCCTTTATGCAAGCGATGTCGTTCCTCCGTCCGGGCGTGAGCACGGATACGAGCAATGGTCATCCCATCCTGGAGTGAAGCCGTCAAACACTCCTTAATTAAATGTGGCCCCAACCCACTCACAAATCAGTGTACGTGGTCTCCCATATCAGCCAGCATGGCTGCGGCATATCTGGCTAACGAGTTAAAGCGAAGACTATATTCCTTGATGCTCATATTTCCCTGCTTAAGATTTAAAAATATATCAGCTCGAGCTCGTCGAACCTCCGGCGGTAAGAAATGTCGCAGAAATGCCTCCGTGAACTCCTGCCAAACCGGGGGAGGTGCATTTGCTCCCCTCGAAGCTACCCAGCTATTATACCACAGAACTACCACATCCCGCAACCTGTATGAAGCCAATTCCACCGACTCTGTATCCGAAGCATGTATAATCCTCAGTGTCCTCAGCATCTCGTCTATGAAATTCTGCGGGTCTTCCTCTGGTTTTGATCCATAAAACTCCGGAGGTTTTAGGGCAATAAAATCGCGAGCCCTCGCACTCACCGCCCTGTCTCCCGACCTTCATCTTGCCGCTGAGCTTGTGCGGCAACGGCCGGGTCGGCAGGCGGATGGCCTGCGCCATCTGCTGGCCCGCAACTGCTGGCGGTGGAACTGGTGGTGCTGGGGCTGGAGCCGGAACTCCTCTCCGCTCTGCTGACACGGGGGGAGCATGAAAAGTCTGGGGAGGAGTCTCGTTATGAGACTCGCCTTCTTCTACTTCCGCTGGTGGCTCCCGTTCAATTCTTTTCCCAGCCACCGTCTTGCCCTTCTGGGCCGCTGTAGCTTTCCTCTTCACCGGCATTACTGAAACCATAACACAGGATTAGGAAAAGAACATGGAAACCTGGTAACATAGCTCTATCGCACGATCTAGAGTACAAAGAAGGTCATATTTCCTAAATGCCCTGCGTACCTCCGCGTTTATAAGTGTGGCGCGCTAAACACCCATAAATGGACTCTACTGGACACGGCTCGTAGACAAACCCCTAGGACCACCTGCTCTGATACCACTTCTGTCACGACCCAACTTGGGGCAGCGACGGGTGCCCGATGCTTGTACCGAGCACCCCTTATCTCGTATCATATTCTTGTTACCCAGTGGGCCGTATAACTGTTTACCGTCATACTTTACTTACGCCATCATTAATAACATTACTATAAACGTGTATTAACAAACGTTATCGACTTAATATACATCGGCGGGGACAAACCATAGTATAACACATGATCGTACATATGTCTACGAGCCTCTAAACCCAATACATATAGTAAACAAGATGGTAGGGTTATCCGCCGTGCCCAAGTATGTGCACAAAAGTAATACCACTAGACCGAAGCTGGAACAAGCTCGGAGCACTTCAATGTACCGCCGAGAACTCCTAGGGATCAAGTCCGTCAACTTGCTTACCTCGCGCAGCGTCCGCGAAAGGGACGTCGGTACGAAAAAATGTACCGAGTATGTAAGGCATGAGTAATATCACGAAATCATAATAGAGAACATAAAACACAACACAAGAGAGTGACATAACCTGTATCTCTGTTGTCTACCATGACAGATATTGTGCAAATTAACTTTACCTTGTGTAGTACTATATAGATACGCAAGTAAGCGCGATCGGGTGTAAGGTGGATATATATCGCCCGACCATATAGGTACGGTGTAACGCTTTCGAGCGTACTCATGGAATAAAGGAGTAATCTCGTCATCCGAGTGCCCCTTGGGGCGGATGCCATGCATGCTAGCTTTTAAAAAAATTATGTAAATATACAGTAAGTCGTCCACCACGTAGGATCGGTGTATATCGCTCGTCCATACAGAACGGTGTATAAGCCCGCGTCCTCCCCGCGTCCGGGTATAATCGCCACCGGCATGGTGGTGTGTGCCCGGCCGCCCGTTGGATGGCACGGGGTCATAAAATAAATCATATGTAAATATAAAGCATGCATGAGAGCTCAAGTGAAAACTACAACTCTATCGGAGTGACGTAAGGTCGGTAACCTCCGATGATGTTATGGAATAGCCATGGGCGTCGTGCCTCACCTTGAAGGGACAATTAATATAAGGCGAGACTAATAATGTGTTATATCCCGTATTTTCGCCTATTTGGAAAATTTTGAAATAATTGTGACTTGTGTGTTATAAGGCAATATTTTGATCTTTGTTGATATGACTATGTTGTTTGTGAAATTATTGATGTAAGACACCGGAGAAGGGGTAAATTTGGAATTTTGGAAATTAGTTTCGGAAATTACAAAACGAAAGTTTGAATGAATTGGGCCAAGAAAAAATTGAACAAAAATTTGAGGCCCAAAGAGGTGGGGTGGCCGGCCCCTAGGCTTGGTCCAAGCCCACTTTTAAAAGTCATGTGTTATGCACATGACCCTTAAAGGGGTATATATCAATGAACTCC
>NW_026714759.1:0-26757 GCF_029784015.1 Lycium ferocissimum | reverse complement strand
TAAAGTCTTTTTAAAAGATTTTTCGGATTGTTGAATGGAAAAAGGGAAAAGAGAATCATCTTTAACGTTTTAGTCGTCGTCGTTATGAATTCTATGTTGGAAATGAATGTTTAATGACTCAAATTGATGTTGTAATTGTTATGATCGATTTGGAGGTTATTGTATATTTAATGTAATTTGTATATTGATGAAGAATAGCATTGTTAGAATGTGAATTGTGGATGCAAATCATGATTTGAAAATGAGGAATGTGTTAAAGTGAGGTTCTCGTGTTTGGGGACCGATTTCGGGTGAATTGGAGAAATTGTTGAATTGTTGGAAATGTTATATGAATTGCTTAGAATGTCTTTAAATATTTTTAGTATGGGTTCGGGTTAGTATTTGAATGTATAAGCATCGATGTTGGCTTGAAGGTAAGTGTCACGACTCAGCCCCGTGGGCCGTGACTGGTGCCCTACTTAGGCACCCAAACAAACTTACGAACCAAATTGTCATATTAGGACATATCCGCATTCACGACATTACTCGTACCGATAATCGATAGCGTACGTCATACAAATACGTAAACGAATGCCGTCCCAAGCGGTCGCCCGTGCAAAATCATCATATCAAAATCAAAACTCATGAACGCACATCGCCCGTACGTACACATACATACAAACACGTGGGCCATATCGCCATAGTAGCATACGGGCCGCTTAAGGACGCAAGACAATCACATACGAACAGACCGGACCCATGACCTACAAATATGACTACAAAGCCTCTACAAACAGAAACATACGAACATATGACTTTATTTGTGGCCCCGCCGTACCCAAACAAATACAAATGTACAGAATATACATAGCAAAACGTATATACCAAATGTGGGCTCCGGATCGAGGAGCACTCCAAAGTACAGAATGGGAAGCCTAAACCGAGGATCACCCAACCGAGCGTCCGTACCCGCGCATGAAAAGCCCCCGAAGAAAAGCGGGCCGTACGAAAGAAGTACCGAGTATGTAAAGCAGAGGTACAAGAATCCAAACCATGGCCGAGTCGAAGATACAAGAACAAATACAGAAATACCGTCATCAAACCTCGCGCGGAATGCAAATGTACAAATGCAAATAAAATTCATGCATAAGGTTTCTCAGAACGTGGTCACCCCCGACGCCGGTGCCACAACACATCATACTCCGTAAGTTTTCAAATCTCCGTACATCTCCGAACACATCATAACATCACACACATCAAATCATCAGAACATATCAGATGCCATATCACATCATAACACCATAAACGGTAACCGGCCCTATTGCGAGGTCTCGGAACCGTAACACATCATAATCGCCGAATGTGTCATAAAGCGCACGATCACAAAACCGGCCCGGCACCTATGCGAACTAAGTCATACGAATTGGCACGAGCAGGCAGTATATAAACCATATGCATATCAAAATTAAGTTCCACGACTCGACACATAATTTCATATACGAACACATTAGGATCAGAAGGCTCAAAATAAGTATCGAGTTAATCAGAACTAATATATCAAAGTTACGGACTTTTAGTTTATCAGTTTTTCAAAAAACACATCGTAGGTCATTTTTGGAAAATTTAGTGTCATTCATAGTAACGAGCGTCCAAGCGACATCATAGGCATTTCAAACGGATCTTAGAGTCATAGGCAAACACTTCCTTCTCATATCGTACGGAAATGGATCAAACAAATCGAATAAGGGAAGTCTCTGAACTTGTGGGCCCACCTCGGGTCAAGTCGAGGCGGCAGACATAAATTGCAAACATTAGGATCCATAAAGTCATTCGTGAGAGTTTCAAAGCGATTCGGATACGTTTGTTGAAGATGGAGGTTTAAGCATTCTTTCAACCAAATGTAAACATTATAGTTCAAATGCGCTGAATGAATAGTACTCAAAATCAAACTCGAATTTCCAAGAGCAGAATTATCCCCAAGGTTCCGATCTTAACCTAGTATGGCTAGGACATGCCAAATGAAGAAAGGTAGGCTTTACATACCTTACGGACGTCTTATGCTTGCTTAAACTCAAATCCCGTTTCGTCTAGAATCTGCAAATGGTCAAAGTTACCAAATGTAAATCATATGTCTTTGGGGAGCTTATTCTTAGCCCTTATTCGTCTATCAAAATTTGGGCAGCATCTCCCCTATAATCCAACATCCCCGAGAATTAAACCTCGGCCAACATAGCAACAACCAACCCAACAACAACATCAAGAATCACAACGAAAATACATTCTAACATAAAGGTTCTTCTTTTCTACATTATGCAATAACTCCCATTCCAACTTCACACTTCCAACTTCATACCAACGTTCTCATATTTATTTACTAATCCAAAACCATTCAAATACAATTCGAGACATTTCATACCATTTCTACAAAATTTTCACAAAATATACAAATTTTCCATCAAAGCCATAATGCATCCAAAAGTTTTAATCTTTAACATACATATTCATAGCATGTTTCCATCTTCCAATTTCATCAACCTATCATAATTTGCACCTTACTACCTTTATTTCCATATTTACATAAACTACAATAAAGTTGCATATTTTCCTACAACGATCTTACAACATATTTTCCATGACAACAAGAATCATTAACCTTCCATTCACTTCATACTACCATAACAACACAATTAACACACCAAACAAATTCACTAACATCTTCCCCACATAGGCACTACACGGCCCCAACACACACACACACACCACACGGCCTTGCATGCACACACCATCATTTCATGATTTCCTTTCAATTTTATTCACTCTAACATCCATAAATCTTCTATAACATGAAAAAAACATGAAATTCTTACCTTTTCCAATAAGTTCTCCTTGCCAAAAGAAGCACTCTCTTGCCAAAATATTTGTATCACTTTGTAGAGAATCTTGAACTTATTAAGAATCCAAGGAGAAACAAATTTTGAATCAAGGACTAAGGCTCCAAGAATTTTTTTCTTTTTCTTTCCCTTTTTTTCTCTCTATGGCCGAAGGCCTCTTCTTTTTTTTTTTCTTGATCTTTCCTTTGTTTTCTTGAAGCTTCTAAGGATAATGATCACCACATGTTAGTCACATGACAATTTCCATGGGTTTGGGCCAAGGATATGGCCGGCCACCCCTAGACATTTGGGCCTCAATTTTTCTTTTTTTTTTTAGCCCAATTACTTATGGATCATATTTTTCAAATTCCCGAAACAAATTCCCAAGATTCCAATTTTGCCCTTGGCCTTCCTCCGGATTTCCACACTAATATTTTTCATGAACAACACACACGTATCTTAATCCCACTCAACATGTGACCTTATTCTTTACAAATCGAAATTATTTCGCATTTTCCGAATATGCTAAAATGCCGGGTATAACAGTAAGCCGTTGAATTGAATTTATGAATGTTGTTGAATGATGGAAAAGAGAGTTATTATTGTTGTATTGCTTTTCGGATTGATTATTGATGTTGCTAGGTTGGTTGTTGTTGTTGTTGTTGATTGATTTGGCCGAGTTAAATTCTCGGGGTGGCCTATTTACAGGGGAAATGTTGCCCAAATTTCTGTAGAATTTAGTGTTAGTTTGGAATTAAATGCCTAAGCGTCCATAGCTAATGTTTGGCATATCATGACTTGTTTGTAGACCTTGGGCAGCCCGAGACGTAGGTTGGATTTATCGTGAGTTTGAGCTAGCGTTGAGTGCGTACGAGGTATGTAAAGCTCAACCTTCCTTCTTTGGCATGCCTTAGTTAAGATAGGCTATGACACGAGCCTCGAGGAAACTCTATTCTCGCAATCCGAGCATGTCTATGATACGCATTTGTTTCTTGATATTCATATGTTGATGTTATGAAATATTGATCCTATGTCCTTGGAATTATTGATTTGTAAAGGTTGCATGAAAAGTTTGGTTTTTAAAGAGTTTATTCTTTAACGATTCTAAAACTACAAACACCCATAACTTTCACAGAAAAGCTCGGATTGCTTTGAGATTTTCGTAGAAGGTTGTATGATGTAGGATGAGTATGTTTTCCATAGGCGGGCCCAGCTCGGGTCTATACTCGTCCGTGGGTCCCGCGACGCTCCTTATGTAATTTCGATAACTTTTGAAAGAAAATGTTGTAATTATTATTCCGATTTCAAATATGACTATTTTACTTATCTTTTGGATTTATGACAATGATTTTATGCATATGATTCCTCACGACTCCGCTCGTGCATTCTGTTATATCTTTCGCCGAGTCCCGGGCCGGTTCTGTTGTCGTGCGCACTTTGTTATACTCCGGTGTTATGCTGTGATTATGGTTCGCCGAGCTCCTCGCTCGAGGGCCGGGTTCCGCTATATTTGGTGTTATGCTGTGTATGGCGTTATGCTGTGTATGATATGTGACGGGATTACGGAGATTTGAAACTTTCTGGTGTTATGCTGTGTTATGGCACCATCGACAGGCGGGCGACCATATTTTCTGTGCCCTATGCATGATTCGTATTTTTAAAGTAACATTGTGATATATTGGGAATGCATTTATTTTCTGTACCTTTATTTCGATTATGACTCAGATTTGTATACCACATATTCTGTTTTGCATACTCAGTACATATTTCGTACTGACCCCCTTTCGTCGAGGGCTGCGTTTCATGCCCGCAGGTACAGACGCGCAGTTTGGATCCACCGGTTTAGACACACCTTTTTTCTGCCGTTTGGAGTGCTCCCCTCATTCCGGAGCTCACATTTTTGGTATATATTCGTTCGTTGCATTTGTATATATTTGTTCATGGGTACGGCGGGGCCCTGTCCCGTCATATGATTCTGTTCGTCTGTTTAGAGGTCTGTGGACATGTTTGTGGGTTGTGCCTACTTCTGTACAGGTGTGTTTGTATATATTATGTTCTGGGCGATCCTATTCGCCGTGGCAGCCTCGTCGGCTTGCATTTGTACATGTTTTGGGCCGTTGTGCCATTTGATAGCCTTGCCGGCTTTGATATATATTCGGTTGTGTTTGAGATTTGTTTGAGACAGCGTTTGATATTTATGTCCGTATAAGCCATCTGTTTGCGACTCGGATTTGAGATTGTGTTTGGGTGCCCACCTGGGCACTAGTCACGCCTACGGGCCGGGTCGTGACGGAAGTGGTATCGGGCGGTTCGTCCTCGAATGTCTACACCGTGTCCGCAGAGTCTTATTTATCGGTGTGTTGCACACCACATCTATAAACAGGAGTCTGGACATTTAGGATGTTGTCTTTCCTTCGATCTTAGATCGTGCGATGTAGCCGTGTTATCGGATGACTCTTTCGACGAAATGTTCTTTTTCGGCGATGCCTCCGAGGAAGGCCCGCGCGCCGGAGAAGGGCAAGTCTACAGCGGCGGTGAGACCAGCCGAGCCCGGTGACTACTAGGGCTCGTTCCCAGATTGAGCCAGACATCGTGCTCCCGACGGCTAGTCTGCGACGCCGCCGCGATCGGAGGGATTTGGAGCGCCTACGAGCCGCAGGCACGGGGGCGGCTCCACCGCCAGCTCCCGCGGCACCAGTACCTGTATCTCCAGTTTCCCAGCCAGGGGCGGATGATGGGACCTTATGAGAGGCAGTCCAATTATTGACTCGGTTGGTAGCGGGGCGGTGTCCACGCGTACGGTGAGGGGATGATCGCGTAGACAAAGCGCGATAGTCACGGTGGCCGTGATTTTCTACTTTGTGGGCCACCGCAGTTTTTTTTCGGGTCAAAGCCCGCGTAGGACCCTCATGAGTTCATCCGAACGTATGCAACGTACTCGCGATTGATTAGTGCTTCCGAGACGAGTCGGTTGAGATGGCGTCATACCGGCCGCACGATGTAGCGCTAACCGGTATGAGTCATGGATGTCGTCCGCAGGCGAGGGTGCCCCTCCAGCCGTATGGGGTGAGTTTACGAGGCCTTCCCCGGCCCATTTTCTCGCCTCCCGAGGTACGGCGAGCCGTAGTGGACAGATTCCCCGCCGTTAAAAGCGCAGGCGGGCACCAGTCCGATTACGTTTAGAGTTTGATTCGCTGGCGAGATATGCGCCTACATATGTTGCGGACATGACTGACCGGATGCACCGATATATAGTAGGGCTGGACCAGTACATGATTGATAGTTGTTTGGTGATGGCGGCCTAGCCAGGTATGGATATTGCCCGCATACAGGCACACGCCCGTGGGTACGGAGGACCGGCACGAGGGCGCCACCGATTGGTGGCTTACGACAGGGGCCGCCCCAAGAGGGCTAGATCGTCTGGGTATTCCGGGGATTTTTGAGGCAGCGCCCTCATCGCCAGCGAAACATATCCTCCCCGCCTGAAGACGGGCACACCCCCACGCGGTTTTCCGGCAAGAGAGATCCGATGGTGCGGAGTTATTCAAAAGGGTGCCGTAGCTCCGTGTTTCGAGGCTCGTCAGCTTGGACGAGGCTCCCGGCGGCCGATGAGACCACCGAGACCTCCGTGTTCCCACTATGGGAGACAACACCCTGGAGAGTATTTTCGTGCCACTGGTGCATGCTTTACTTGTGGTCGTCAGGGCCATCTGATGAGGGATTGTCCGGTTAGAGGTGGTGCAGCGGCGCCCTCGCCCACCTCGCCGGCCAAAGGTTCATCTTCATCCCTCGGTATCTATGCGCCCCGCGGGGCGGTGTGTGCGCGCATCGCGGGCCGAGGCAGGGTCGTGGTGGAGTTCCTCGGTTCTAGCGGTCCTTCAAACCGCATGTATGCATTAGCCACCGACAGGACCGGAAGGCCGCCTAATGTCGTCGCGGTATATTACTGGTTTTTTCTCGAGATGTGTATGCACTGATTGATCCTGGTTCCACTTTATCATATATTTCTCCCCTTGTTGCTAATAAAATTGGGATAGAATCTGAGCCGATAGAGCCCTTTGAGGTAGCTACACCAGTAGGGGATTCGATTATTGCCAGGCAGGTTTATAGGGATTGTTCAGTGATTATCTGTGGCCGCTGTACTAAGGCGGATTTGGTAGAGTTAGATATGATCGAGTTTGACGTGATTATGGGTATGGATTGGCTAGCTTCTTGTTATGCTAATGTTGATCGTCAAAAAAGGTAGTCCATTTCCGCTTCCAGGGAACCAGCTTTATAGAATGGGCGAGGTGTAATACAAAGATCGCCGAGGGTAAGTTTATTTCATACCTCAAGGCCAGAAAAATGATCAGAAAGGGGTATATTTATCATCTGGTCCGTGTTCATGATTTAGAGGCAGAGGCACCGATTCTTCAGTCAGTCCCGGTGGTTAATGAGTTCTTAGATGTATTCCCAGATGAGCTTCCAGGTCTTCCCCCCGAGCGGGAGGTAGAGTTTGCTATTGATTTGTTTCCATACTCACCTATCTCTATTCCTCCGTACGTAATGGCACCCGCGAAATTGAAATAATTGAAAAAAGCAAATGAGAGATTTATTAGAGAAGGGGCTTTATTAGGCCCAAGACATCACCCCGGGGGAGCGCCGGTATTATTTGTGAGGAAGAAGGATGGATCTGCGGATGTGCATTGATTACGGAATCGAATAAGGTAACCATCAAGAATAAATATCCCCTCCCCAGGATTGATGATTTGTTTGATCAGTTGCAGGGTGCCAGGTGTTTCTCGAAGATAGACCTGCGGTCAGGCTATCATCAGGTGCGGGTACGGGAGGCTGATATTCCCAAGACAGCATTCAGGACCCGATATGGGCACTATGAATTCAGAGTAATGTCGTTTGGGCTGACTAATGCCCCAGCTGTATTTATGGACCTGATGAATCGGGTATTCAGACCGTTCTTGGATATGTTTGTGATCGTATTTATCGATGATATTTTGGTTTATTCTCGGTCGGAAGCAAGAATACGCAGATCATTTGAGAGACGGTATTGGCACACTTCGGCACCGTGTTGTATGCTAAATTTTCTAAGTGTGAATTCTGGCTGACTTCAGTGGCATTTCTGGGACATATTATTGGGGCTGATGGCATCCGGGTGGATACCCAGAAGATTGAGGCCGTAAAGAATTGGCCTAGGCCTACGACGCCGACGGAGGTGCGTAGTTTTCTGGGATTGGCCGGTTATTACAGGAGATTCGTAGAGAAATTTGCTTCGATTTCAGCGCCTTTGACGAGGCTGACTCAGAAGGGAGCTAAGTTTCAGTGGTCCGATGCTTGCGAGCGTAGCTTCCAGTTGCTGAAAGAGAAGTTGACTACGGCTCCAGTTCTGACTCTTCCCGAGGGCCCAGATGGGTATGTGATTTATTGTGATGCCTCTGGTATTGGTTTGGGGTGTGTGTTGATGCAGCATGGCAGGGTGATAGCTTATGCTTCCCGACACTCGTAAAACATGAAAAGAATTATCCTACTCACGATTTGGAGCTAGCTGCGGTAATTCATGCTTTGAAGATGTGGAGACATTATTTATATGGTGTTCACGTTGATATTTATACTGATCATAAGAGCCTCCAGTACATCTTTAAGCAAAAGGAGCTGAACTTGCGGCAGAGGAGGTGGTTAGAGTTGTTAAAAGATTATGATGTTGATATTCTCTACCATCCGGGGAAAGCTAATGTTGTGGCAGATGCACTCAGCCGCAAGTCTATGGGTAGCCTAGCAGACGTGCCATCAGAGAGGAAAGCAATGGTTCGCGATATTCATCAGTTGGCTAGTCTTGGAGTTCGCTTGGCTGATTCTGGAGATGTTGGGGTTTCTGTTCGAGGTATTGCTGAGTCCTCTATTACAGAAGATATTAAGCGGCATGCATGAGGATCCTATTCGGCACAAAGATGTAGACACAAACGCCCTTGAGAAGGAAAGGACCCCGTTTGAGATTACATCCGATGGGGTATTATTACATAGGAGCAGATTATGTATACCCGATGTTGCAGGGCTGCGGCGACAGGTTATGGGCGAGGCACATTATGCCTGTTATTCTGTTCACCTAGGGTCGACGAAGATGTACCACGATCTCAGATGCTTATATTGGTGGGATGGTATGAAAAGAGATATAGCAGAGTTCGTCGCTCAGTGTCCAAATTGCCAGCAGGTTAAGATTGAGCATCAGAAGCCCGGTGGATTATTGCAGGAGATGGAGATACCGTCGTGGAAGTGGGAAATCATTAATATGGACTTTATTATAGGTTTACCTCGCACTCCACGGAGGTATGACTCCATTTGGGTTATTGTTGATCGGCTGACAAAATCAGCCATTTTCTTCCACTACCTACTCACTCGAGGATTATGCCAGGCTATATATTAAGGAGATTGTGCGACTTCACGGAGTTCCTATATCTATTATGTCACGACCCAACCTAGGGCCATGACAAGTGACCGGGCTTACCCCGTCTGAGAACTCGACCTTTACTACTTACACTCGAATATGGCGATCAATAGTTTTTTTTTTTTTTTTTAGATTCTCGATAAAATACTAAAGTCGATTTATAACTCAAAGCGTCTTAAAACGTGCTGACAAATATGCCCATACACAAATATATACATGGTACAAGACAAGGCGGGCCGAAGAGGCTACCGCTACTTCTGTACAATAACATAGTAACTGACGAAACCAAACAGTACCCATAACACCCACGCTGTTCGCAGACGTCTAAAAGTACGACTTGCTGAGTATATACACAAAATTATACCAAAATAGGAACAGCCTCCGGAACGAGTGGAGTTGTCCGACTTCTAGAGCTGAATCCCCCTAAGTAGCTGGATCGCCAAGTCGCGTCCCTGTACCTGCGGGCATGAAACGCAGCCCCCGAAGGAAGGGGGTCAGTACGGAATATGTACTGAATATGTAAAGCGAGGATAGATAATAATCACCGCGCAATTTAGGAAGGAAGAAATCACAATCAATCCAATACCTGCAGCCTTCGCTTAAGGGAACACATAAATAAATACACAGAGTCCCAAACAAGCTTTAAGTAAATAATGCAATCTAGAACACTTTTTCTAAAAGAGTAATGCAATACATCACACGTGCCGCTTCCGGCAAAATTATGATAGCCCCGCCGGCAGCCCGCTTCCGGCTCGATATCAATAATGGCCCCTTCGGGCAGCCGCTTCCGGCGTAGGAACGATGGCCCCTTCGGCATGCCGCTTCCGGCATAATAATAATAATGGCCCCTTCGGCATTGCCGCTTCCGGCATAATAATAAAAATGGCCCCTTCGGGCATATTAGTAATGATAACGTACACATAAGTAGTAAATGAAATAAAATAGTAAAGCCTCGCACCCTTTCGGAGTGGTTTTAGAAAGTTTAGAAAATAAAAATCAATTTTATGTTTCTTTGTACACAACTAGTTCTTTAAAAATCATTAGTGAACCACAACGCGTTTCCGAAGCCATTTTTGGAAAACCAAAGCAATAATTATATTAGTAACGTTGTTACACAACAAAGTATATTATAGAACATAATGAGGTAGTTCAACAACTGTCCTGTAAATGTTGTACCAAAATAAGTCGAATGGAGCAATACAAGAGTCTCGGATCGTGGCCCACCTCGGGTCAAGTCGAGGCGGCGAACACAGATTACAAAGATTAGGCTTCCTAAAGCCATCCATAAAGGTTCCGAAGCGATTCGGATACATTGGCAACCGTACAAAGGTTTAAGCATTCTTTTAACCAAAGATGAGGATTTTAGTTCAATTGCGCTGAATGAATAGTATGCAAAATCAAACTCGGATTTCCAAGAGCGAACTTATTCCCGAGGTTCCGATCTTCACCTAGTATGACTAGGACATGCCAAAAGAAGGAAAGGTAGGCTTTACATACCTTATTCGCGTCTTACGCTCGTCTGAGCTCCACTCCCGTTTCTACCAAAATCTACAATTGGTCATAATTACCAAATGGGAGTTACAAGCTTTTAAGAATTCAAGTTAAATCCATGTTTGCCTACCGAAATTTCAAAGATTTCCCCTATATATATAACATCCCCCGAGAATCATCTCGGCTCAAAATATCAACAACAACAACCCAACAATCATCAACAACCATCATAAACTATATTATGGCACAAAAAGTCCCTTCCTACATAGTTCAATAATTTTCATCCAAACTTCACATAATCAAACTAATACCAACATTTTCCATATTCATCAACTACTTCAATATTATTCAAACATATTCCAATAACATTCCATACATTATTCATGAATTCATGTATTTCCACCAATTCCATATTCCATCCAACTCTTCCACAAACACAACAAAACTTCCAAATCACATTGCCTATCCTACAAACTTATTAGCAACAATCATAATCCACATTTAGAACCTTACTTCCATCATTATATAAAAATCATATAAAATTCACATAAATTCCCATAATTACATACAAGCAACTTCAATACCATTTCAAGTCATTAAACCTTTGTTTGCATTACTAAGATCACAACAACACAACTAACAAACTAATTAAACTTGAATTCATTTTTCTTCCATATCCATATGGCTCACGGCCAACATGCTTTTACACACACACATACGCCATGCACACACATACCACACTTTCATAATTCTCGTCTAATTCTAATCATTATAATATACTCACATCTCCCATAACATAAAACATAGAATTCTTACCTTTTTCCTCAAATTCCAACTTGTCGCAAACGTGGTTCTTTCGCTAAACTAATTATACCACGTCGAAGAGCGTCTTGAACTTATCAAGAATTCAAGAAGGAAGAGATTTTTGGATCAAAGTTGAAAGCTTGGAAATTTCTCTTTTTTTTTTTGTGTTGGCCGAAAGGGTGGTTTGGTTGCTCTTCCAAGTTCTTCTTTTTTTTTTTCTTGAAAATTCTAGGAGTTATGAAGAATGATGTGGTGGCTATCCTATTTAATCACATGGATTTTAATTCCATGTGAGCCTTGGGCCACATGGCCTTGGCCGGCCACCTCCTTAAGGTTGGGCCTCATTTTCTCTTATTTATTTGAGCCCAATTCATCATGATTCCTATTTAAAAAAAATTCCCGGGACTAATTTCCAAAATTCCAAGCTTGCCCTTAGGCCTTGTCCAACGTTCTCATGTCAATATTTTCCATAAGTAACAAACATACACACCACATAAAATCAAAGCATGGCCTTATTCTTACAAATCACGATTATGTCCAAATTTCCCGAATGTGCAAAAACACGGGATATAACATCCTCCCCCTTTAAAACATTCGTCCTCGAATGTTAAATGAATCTTATAAGGTCTTGCAAGTATAGCGGGGAAGTTTGTTATTATTATTCTTTTTTTTTTTTTTGGTAGCACATATAAATCATTTACCAATCAATATAATAAATCCACCAACTTAGATTACCTGGTGGCGCATCCTGTGGAACCTCTGGATCCGGTCTCCCCCCTAGAGCATAGATACGATGTGGCCCCGCACTGGAACTAGGTGCTCTACCTCCGCCCCTACCTCGGCCGGAAGAAGTCTGAGGTACTGTCTCGGGGGCTCTTACCGAAGGTGACGACGCTGCTGCCGAGTTTCCAGGAACAATATGGCCCACTCCTTGTGGACAGTCTCTAGCATAGTGCGTCGGATCACCACAAGTATAACACACGCCATATCGACATCGTCCTATGTGGCGTCTCCCGCAAGTAGCACATCGGGGAGGGGGCATCGCCTCCTGCCCTGATCCCGCCTGCTGCTGAGAACCCGGCGCATAGGGAAGATTTTGTCTCTGTCTAGGAAAAGCCTCCCTACCCCGCTGAGACCCTCGAAACTGCGAGGATGCGCTGGACCGGGGTCTGCTCTCTCTGGTGGAACCTTTATTCTGACCCTCCGACCTGGCCCTCTTGGGCTGACCACTATTCTGCTCCGAGGTAGCCTCTCGTTGACGCTTTCGATCTTCCGACCCCTGGGCATAAGCCTGGATACGAGCTATATCCATACCCGGCTGCATGGCAACTGCCATACAAGCCTCCTGTAGCTCCGGCTCTAATCCCCTTACGTATTGATGGATTCTATCCTCCATATCCTGCACAATAGAAGGGGCATATCTAGCTAAAGAATCAAACTCCACACTATATTCCCTGACAGACATGCTACCCTGTCGCAAGTTAAGGAACCGGTCAACTCTTGCCCGCCTCAATTCAGGTGGCATATAATGGCGCAAGAAGGCATCTGAAAATTCCTGCCAAGTCGGCGGAGGGGCATCCCTCCCTCTGGATAACTTCCATGACTGAAACCAATTAATTGTTATACCCTGTAGCCTATAAGAGGCTAGCTCAACAGACTCCGTAGCTGACGCCCTCATTATGTCTAAAGTACGCCGATGCCATCTATAAACTCCGGGGATCGGCATTTGGGTCCGTGCCCTTAAATTCTGGGGGATTTAGGGTAAGAAAATCTCGGGCCCTGGCACTAGCGGCTCTGTCTGGGTATTCATGGCCCCTACCCTGTTGCCCAACCTGAGTAGTAAGTATCTGGGTTAGCAAACGTATAGCATCCTTCATCTCTCTTATTTCCCGGGTTCGGATATCCGGTCGGTGAGCCGGAGGCACCGGTGCGATCTTTGAGGCGGGCCGGGTCGGTGCCTCTCGAGCCCCTCCGAGGATGAGGAAGTAGGAGAACCCCGGGACCGAATGCGTATCCCGTGTAAGCACGAGCTGCGGTAGGCCCGGGGGCTTGGCTACTGCCTCGTCCGCGGCGGCCTTGCCTCTTTGAGCCGCCGTTGCTCTATCCTTCTTAGGTGGCATTCTTAAAATCATACAGATCATTAGATTAGGAACTTTATCTACGACACAGCTCTATCTGCACGATCTTTACCATGAAAGAAAGAATGACACCCTATTAATGTCTCGTAGCTTCCTGTTTATAGATGTGGTGCACAACACACCGATAAACAAGACTCTACTAGACACCGTCTGCGAACATGCCGAGGACCGAAATCGCCCGATACCACTTTTGTCACGACCCAACCTAGGGCCATGACAAGTGACCGGGCTTACCCCGTCTGAGAACTCGACCTTTACTACTTACACTCGAATATGGCGATCAATAGTTTTTTTTTTTGAAATTCTCGATAAAATACTAAAGTCGATTTATAACTCAAAGCGTCTTAAAACGTGCTGACAAATATGCCCATACACAAATATATACATGGTACAAGACAAGGCGGGCCGAAGAGGCTACCGCTACTTCTGTACAATAACATAGTAACTGACGAAACCAAACAGTACCCATAACACCCACGCTGTTCGCAGACGTCTAAAAGTACGACTTGCTGAGTATATACACAAAATTATACCAAAATAGGAACAGCCTCCGGAACGAGTGGAGTTGTCCGACTTCTAGAGCTGAATCCCCCTAAGTAGCTGGATCGCCAAGTCGCGTCCCCGTACCCGCGGCATGAAACGCACCCCGAAGGAAGGGGGGTCGTGACGATGAATATGTACTTGAATATGTAAAGCGAGGATAGATAATAATCACCGCGCAATTTAGGAAGGAAGAAATCACAATCAATCCAATACCTGCACCTTCGCTTAAGGGAACACATAAATAAATACACGAGTCCCAAACAAGCTTTAAGTAAATAATGCAATCTAGAACACTTTTTCTAAAAGAGTAATGCAATACATCACACGTGCCGCTTCCGGCAAAATTATGATAGCCCCTTCGGGCAGCCGCTTCCGCTCGATATCAATAATGGCCCCTTCGGGCGCCCGCTTCCGCGTAGGAATAATATGGCCCCTTCGGGCATGCCGCTTCCGGCATAATAATAATAATGGCCCCTTCGGGCATTGCCGCTTCCGGCATAATAATAAAAATGGCCCCTTCGGGCATATTAGTAATGATAACGTACACATAAGTAGTAAATGAAATAAAATAGTAAAGCCTCGCACCCCTTTCGGAGTGGTTTTAGAAAGTTTAGAAAATAAAAATCAATTTTATGTTTCTTTGTACACAACTAGTTCTTTAAAAATCATTAGTGAGCCACAACGCGTTTCCGAAGCCATTTTTGGAAAACCAAAGCAATAATTATATTAGTAACGTTGTTACACAACAAAGTATATTATAGAACATAATGAGGTAGTTCAACAACTGTCCTGTAAATGTTGTACCAAAATAAGTCGAATGGAGCAATACAAGAGTCTCGGGACTGTGGCCCACCTCGGGTCAAGTCGAGGCGGCGAACATAGATTACAAAGATTAGGCTCCCTAAAGCCATCCATAAAGGTTCCGGAGCGATTCGGATACATTGGCAACCGTACAAAGGTTTAAGCATTCTTTTAACCAAAGATGAGGATTTTAGTTCAATTGTGCTGAATGAATAGTATGCAAAATCAAACTCGGATTTCCGAGGGCAGAATTATTCCCGAGGTTCCGATCTTCACCTAGTATGACTAGGACATGCCAAAAGAAGGAAAGGTAGGCTTTACATACCTTATTCGCGTCTTACGCTCGTCTGAGCTCCACTCCCGTTTCTACCAAAATCTACAATTGGTCATAATTACCAAATGGGAGTTACAAGCTTTTAAGAATTCAAGTTAAATCCATGTTTGCCTACCGAAATTTCGTGCAAGATTTCCCCCATATATATAACATCCCCGAGAATCATCTCGGCTCAAAATATCAACAACAACAACCCAACAATCATCAACAACCATCATAAACTATATTATGGCACAAAAGTCCCTTTCCTACATAGTTCAATAATTTTCATCCAAACTTCACATAATCAAACTAATACCAACATTTTCCATATTCATCAACTACTTCAATATTATTCAAACATATTCCAATAACATTCCATACATTATTCATGAATTCATGTATTTCCACCAATTCCATATTCCATCCAACTCTTCCACAAACACAACAAAACTTCCAAATCACATTGCCTATCCTACAAACTTATTAGCAACAATCATAATCCACATTTAGAACCTTACTTCCATCATTATATAAAAATCATATAAAATTCACATAAATTCCCATAATTACATACAAGCAACTTCAATACCATTTCAAGTCATTAAACCTTTGTTTGCATTACTAAGATCACAACAACACAACTAACAAACTAATTAAACTTGAATTCATTTCTCTTCCATATCCCTATGGCTCACGGCCAACATGCTTTTACACACACACATACGCCATGCACACACATACCACACTTTCATAATTCTCGTCTAATTCTAATCATTATAACATACTCACATCTCCCATAACATAAAACATAGAATTCTTACCTTTTTCCTCAAATTCCAACTTGTCGCAAACGTGGTTCTTTCGCTAAACTAATTATACCACGTCGAAGAGCGTCTTGAACTTATCAAGAATTCAAGAAGGAAGAGATTTTTGGATCAAAGTTGAAAGCTTGGAAATTTTTCTTTTTTTTTTTGTTGGCCGAAAGGGTGGTTTGGTTGCTCTTCCAAGTTCTTCTTTTTTTTTCTTGAAAATTCTAGGAGTTATGAAGAATGATGTGGTGGCTATCCTATTTAATCACATGGATTTTAATTCCATGTGAGCCTTATACATGGCCTTGGCCGGCCACCTCCAAGGTTGGGCCTCATTTTCTCTTATTTATTTGAGCCCAATTCATCATGATTCCTATTTAAAAAAAAAATTCAGGACTAATTTCCAAAATTCCAAGCTTGCCCTTAGGCCTTGTCCAACGTTCTCATGTCAATATTTTCCATAAGTAACAAACATACACACCACATAAAAATCAAAGCATGGCCTTATTCTTACAAATCACAGCTATGTCCAAATTTCAATGTGCAAAAACACGGATATAACATATTATCTCCGACAGAGGCGTCTCGCTCACAACTAATTTCTCGGAGATCCTTTCAGTGTGATCGTGGACGCAGTGAGTCTCAAGATGCGCATTCCATCCCCGCCTCCGACGGACAAAGCGAGCGCACTCGTCTATTCGCACGTCGGAAGATATGTTAAGTGCTTGTGGCACATGACGCAGGTAGCCGGGATGCATCATTTTCCGCTCGTCAATTTGCTTATAATAACAGCCTACCACCTTAAAGATTCGGGACATGGCACCGTACGAGGCGCCGTACGGCGAAAATGTAGATCACCGATCGGTTGGTTTGATGTCGGGGAGACTGAGTTGATTAGCCCAGATGTGGTCCGAAGAAAGTGGATAAGGTGAAACTCATTCGGGAGTCAAGCAGCCACGCTTCGCAGCTCTACGTAAATCACATGCAGATAATCGTCATCGACACTTAGGTTTCGCACCGTTGATCGGGTTTTCCTAAAAGTGTCACCTATGAAAGGTGTTATGAGATTCGGCAAGAAAGGGAAGCTCTACCGAGATATTGGGAGCAAGACATCCGGTATTCCATGTTTCTATGCTTCGTAAATGTATTGGTGACCCTTCCGCAGTATTTCGTAGATGATATTCAGTGTCACAGAGGAGCTATCTTATGAGGGAGCAGCCTATAGCCATATTGGATCGTCGTGTAAGAAAGTCGGAAATAAAAATGTGGCTTCGTTAAAGGCTATGGTGGAATAATAACCGAGAGGAAATGACTTGGGAAGCCGAGGAGATGAAGAAGAAGTATCCTCACCTATTTCCAAAGACCTACAGTAATCCAAATTCTTAACTTGATTATATTGTTTGATAAACGAGTTGTTGATCAATGAATGAATTATCGTGATAGCTATAAAAGAAACTCCCCCAACCGCTTGTAAGGTCTGTAAGATTAATCTAACATTCGAGGACGAATGTTCTAAAGGGGGGGAGGATGTTAGAACCCGTATTTGGTACATTGGGACAATCCGGATTAATTATGATAAGTTAAGGACGAAACCATTCCGGGATACAAAGTCGAGACTTTGGACCTTCGATTTTATTTTGAGACATAAGTTGTGCATGAATTTGTAGCCGTGTAAGTGTGATGGTTGGCCCACCCATTTTGTGTTCAATTTTAATTGCTCCAACACATTAGTGTGGGCCATAGACACACGTGCAACTATTTGGAGACTTAAAAGATGACTTCTAAGTCATCTTTATTCATCCAACACTTAGAAAAAAAGGAACCAAGAAGTTGAAGAGAAAGAGGCTCTCGCCCAAGTGGGGAGAAAACAAACTTTCATTCAAAGCCTTCCAAAATTATTTTGTTGATGCAACCCACTATTTCGAGGTCCCTAAGTAGAGTGGAAGTTGTCGTTGGAAATGATCAACCCGCTAGTTTTCATTATCGCAAACCCTAGCCTCTTGTGAAGTGGAAGGAAAAGGTAAGAATTTATCATGTTTTATGTGTTATAAAGGTTGTACGTATGTTGTAGTATGCTAATATGGATGAAAATCATGAAAAATAGTATGTTGGAAGTGAGTTGTGTGCATGGTGTACAAATGTGCAAGCCAAGGCAGTGTCATGTCAGGTCGGGCTATGAATTAAAGTCTTGTTAGCATGTTGTGATTGTTGTAGAGCGGAGAAGGAAATCGAGAATCATCTTTATATGTTGGTGGGAGGTGTTGGCCGAATGTAGGCCATTTATGTAGCAAGAAATGATTTAATATCGCTTAACGTTTAGCATCATTGCCGTTATGAATTTATGTTGGAAATGAATGTTTAATGACTCAAAATTGATGTTGTAATTGTTGCGGACTGATTTGGAGGTTATTGTACATTTAATGTAATTTGTATATTGATGAGAATAGCATTGTTAGAATGTGAATTGTGGATGCAAATCATGATTTGAAAATGAGGAATGTGTTAAAGCAGGTTCTCGGGTTTGGGGACCGATTTCAAAGAATTGGAGAAATTGTTGATCATTGAAATGCTATATGAATCGCTAATGTCTTTAAATATTGTTAGTATGGGTTCGGGTTAGTATTTGAATGTATAAGCATCGATGTTAGCTTGAAGGTAAAGCCGTTGAATTGAATTTATGAATGTTGTTGAATGATGGAAAAGAGAGTTATTATTGTTGTATTGCTTTTCGGATTGATTATTGATGTCATAGGTTTGTTGTTGTTGTTGTTGATGATTGATTTGGCCGATTTAAATTTCGCAATGGCCTATTTATTATGGAAATGCTGCCCAAATTTTCGTAGAATTTAGTGTTAGTTTGGAATTAAATGCCTAAGCGTCCATAGCTAATGTTTGGCATATCATGACTTGTTTGTAGACCTGGGCAGCCCGAGACGTAGGTTGGATTTATCGTGAGTTTGAGCTAGCGTCGTGAGTGCGTACGAGGTGGGCTGTAAAGCTCAACCTTTCCTTCGCATGCCTTAGTTAAAATAGGCTATGACACGAGCCTCGAGGAAACTCTATTCTCGCAATCCGAGCATGTCTTATGATACACATTTGTTTCTTGATATTCATATGTTGATGTTATGAAATATTGATCCTATGTCCTTGGAATTATTGATTTGTAAAGGTTGCATGAAAAGTTTGGTTTTAAAAGAGTTTATTCTTTAACGATTCTAAAACTACAAACACCCATAACTTTCACAGAAAAGCTCGGATTGCTTTGAGATTTTCGTAGAAGGTTGTATGATGTAGGATGAGTATGTTTTTCCATAGGCGGCCCAGCTCGGGTTATACTCGTCCGTGGGTCCCGCGACGCTCCTTTATGCAATTTCGACAACTTTTGAAAGAAAATGTTGTAATTATTATTCCGATTTCAAATATGACTATTTTACTTATCTTTTGGATTTATGACAATGATTTTATGCATATGATTCCTCACGACTCCGCTGCATTCGTTATATCTTTCGCCGAGTCCCGGCCGATTCTCATGGTCGTGCGCACTTTGTTATACTCCGTGTCACGCCGTGATTATGGTTCGCCGAGCTCCTCGCCGAGGGCCGGGTTCCGCTATATTTGGTGTTATGCCGTGTATGGCGTTATGCCGTGTATGATATGTGACGGGATACGAAGATTTGAAACTTTCTCGGGGTGTTATGCCGTGTTATGGCGCCATCGACAAATGCGGGCGATCGATATTTCTTCGTGCCCTACGCATGATTCGTATTTCTTTAAAGTAACATTGTGATATATTGGAAATGCATTTATTTTCCGTACTCTATTTCGATTATGACTCCGTATTTGTATACCACATTTTCTCGTTTTGCATACTCGCAGACATATTTCGTATTGACCCCTTTTCTTCCTGGGGTCGCGTCGGCGTCATGCCTGCAGCACGTACGTGCGCTTGGTGATCCACCAAATTTCAGACACCCCTTTTTCTCGCCGTTTGGAGTCCTCTCATTCCGAGCTCACATTTTTGGTATATATTCGTTCGTTTCATTTGTATATATTTGTTCATGGGCACGGCGGGGCCCCGTCCCGTCATATGATTCTCGTTCGTCCGTTTAGAGGTCCGTGGACATGTTTGTGGGTTGTGCCTACTCCGTACAGCGTGTTTGTATATATTATGTTCCGGGCGATCCTATTACGTGGGCGGGGCCTCGTCGGCTTGCATTTGTACATGCTTTGGCCGCGTGCTATTTGATAGCCTTGCTGGCTTTGATATATTCGGTTGTGTTTGAGATTTGTTTCGGAGATCGCGTTGATATTTATGTCCGTATAAGCCGTCCCTCGTTTGCGACCGGATTCTGAGATCGTCTGGGTGCCCACCCGGGCACTAGTCACGCCTCACGTGGTGGGTCGTGACACTTAGGGTTTGGAAGGATGAAAAAAAAATGGGAACAAAATAAGACCATACCCATTTTAAACCCCATTTTCTCGCCGTAAAACGAAGAAGTACGTCCTAAAAGGACGTCCCGTACTTTCCTCGGCGTACTTGGGCAAAATCTCCAGCTTTGCGTCCTTTAGTAAAACGGACATAACTTTTTGTACATAACTTTGCTCGGGGGAAAGCTATTTCAAATATCTACAACTTTTATCAAGGAAGTTTTTCCAAATTCGCAACAAATTTTCATGAAAAGCTCCCAGAAGACATACCTACCAAAACTTAGGCGAATTTAAGAGCCCTTAAGAACTTCAATTGTTGGTTTGACTTCAAAACGACTATCTTCCACCCGAATTTATCAAGAATGGATTCATATAGATATAATATCATATTAACACTAGATTTTTACATATTCACAGCTAACCCCAATTTACAGAGTGTTACATTATCCCCCCCTTAAGATCATTCGTCCCCAAATGAAAGTCATGGCTTAAGATTTCCTCACTAAACCTCAAGTCGTTTAGTAAAGAGGATCATTCTCAGAGGTAACATATGACTAACCATCTAATGAATACATCATTCAAGCCTAAACACATAGACGAGGGATTCATACCTCTAATCTAAATTTTCACAGAATACATAGTCGAAAGGTTCAACACCTATCTCAGAGAGGGGAATAAATGAAGGTAACACGGCTTGAGTGACACTACAACAACTAGATAGAACTACGCCCCTTCGAGTTCATCCCGAAAGTCTTAACATGCATAAGTCTACCCCGAGGTTTTAGCAATATCACTTTTTCACTCTATAACGAGTCCTTCAAGAATTCATGACTAACTATTTCGATTGACAATCAAGAGTTTCATGACATCGAAAGCTAGTCTATCCCCAAAAATCACATCAAAGTACATCATTTCTAATTCAAACACATCAAAAGTAATCTCACTGCCCTTAACTACAACGATGCAGTCTATACATTATAGAAGCGATAATAAGGACACAAGTAAGTATTCATAGAAAAGTGGTGTCAAATTGTTCGACTTCCACCCAAAAATCAAGGGCAAGATACTGAGTTATATAAGAAACAGTCAAACTCGAATCGATCAGCGAATACACTTCAAAAGAACATATAGTCAGAATACATATGACCACAACATCTGAGACTCTAGCCACCTCTCTACGAGCCAAATCATGAAGTAAAGCTTTCTTTATACTAAAAGAACCCGGAAAGATAAAAACACATATACACCCAAATAAGAACAATATAGTTCTCACGGGGATTTTAACGACTAGAACACTCAAGTCTCAACACGAATAAGGGGTTCTCTACCTTCATCTCACTTTCTCAAGAGTTAGATACTCAAAAGGTTCAACACGTATATGCTTTTACTAGGAAGCGCACAATATATTAATCTAGACAATATACTCCGACAAGGAGGCTAATTCGACAATACACGATTCAACTTAACTTACCTCATACCAAAACTGAAAATGACAAATTAAAGCCTAAATCAACTACATCATCTTCTTAAATCATTATTCAACAAGCGGTTGTTTTCGAGTGTCAAGCCTAAAACAGAGTTCTTCCACTAAGCATCAAAATAGTACATATTTTTTGACTCAATAACAATATAACCTCAATGTACGATAATTCTTAATTCACTACAAGAGACCCTTAATTGTTCCCTTCATCCTAATCGCCAGCACTTGAAACGTATTACACCATAATTATTCCTTTCAGCCAAACAAGATTTCGACAGAGTTTTCATTGTAACCAGGACTACTTTTGTTTCTATGCCTGCCTCAATTTATCAACAACCAAACCCTAGAATGACCATATATACCAAGCACCTACGACACAATTTAAGTGACTATCACAACAATGTGCACCCCATGATACCATTGTTCACTTGGGTAGCATTTGCAACACGAGTTAAAGTCATTTCCATAAAGCACGAGTAACGAACACGCCAGGATAATCCTAAAGGAAGTTCACGATCTATAGCACAATCTAGAATCAAGAAGAATGATAAGCACCTAAAATGTCCTGGTAATCATTCATCCATACAGGTGGTCAGTCTGTATGAAGAAGACTTCACTAGACACAACTCCACAGACACAAACACATCCTAGGACACGTATAAACCTAGGCTCTGATACCAAGCTTGTAATGCCCCAAAACCCACCCTAGACGTGACCGGTATCCGACATCATGAACAATATCGGAAGAACTTAAACGTCGAAATAATAAGACTTGAACCCGTAAGGTTCAATATTTGCCTCCAACAGTTTATAAAATAAATGTAACATCAAGTTCCTTTTTAATAATCTTTCCTTATTACATTAAACAAAGTTATAAGTAACTGCATATATCAGGATCATAATTATGAAATAAGATCGTAGAAGTCCAATGTAAGCAAACAATCATAAACGCAATCAACATAAACGTGGCAAACACCCATTAAGTCGTTTGACGAAACTTTGAATAATCTACCCACAACAAGGATGTGGGCTCACCAAATCAACTATTTCCTATAGAGCTTCTAAGAGACACAACAATCATCTAACATACTCGGTGAGTGCCTTGGGGACAACAAAATATAGAATAATATAATAATACATAAAGAAATATGCTCGAAAAGATAGTATAAAAAATGGTCCCCTTAATATCATTTGTTAACAAGCCATTAATCAATACAAAAATAGGTGTTAAAACTCATCTCAAATTGTCAAAACCGATTATAAACCTTTTGGAGAGTTACAACTTTCAATTATGTTTCAAATTGATCATGATTGTCAACAACAGTTCCATGAGAGAATATCACACATGCCAATATAGGACTAAGAATCAATCACATCGTTACCTAACATACCATCAAAACAAAACCAATGGTATGCAAACACCCATTTCCGTACGAAACTTTGACAATACTAGCGACAACTATTTAGAGCTTCTAAGAGAGACAACAAGTAATACAAAATAAATATAATAATACATAAAGAAATATGTTCCGGGGAAAAAGAATATAAATATAAAAATGGCCATTCCACTTTATGATTCTTAATATCATTTGTTAAACAATTTACAAAGCCATTAATCAATACAAAAATAGGTGTTCAGCTTGTGTATCTCAATAAGAATTGTCAAAACCGATTATAAAGCCTTTTGGAGAGTTACAACTTTCAATTATGCCTTTCAAATTGATCATGATTGTCAACAACAGTTCCATGAGAGAATAAGAATATCACACATGCCAATATAGGACTAAGAATCAATCACATCGAAGGGATGACCGTAGAGGTTCCCTAAACACAGTGCACCACACCGGAACATGTAATTCTCGGTGGCTATCCTTCCTCCCGAATAGCTAAGCATAAACCACACTCCGGGTAGCGAACCTGGTAGTGGCCACTCTTCCTCTCGAATGGCTAGGCAATTACCACGCTAGGATCCATAGTGGCTACCCTTCCTCCCGATTAGCTAGGCCAAACACAACAATAAAGTTCATAGCATAAAAGCTGATTCACAATTTGTCTCAAGGTATGTCACACCATCAATTAACATTAAAGTTCATTATGCCATTTTGAAAATCCATAATTTCATAGATAATCTTGAAAACGTTTCCACTTCTTTAAACAAGATTCCTTTGTCATAGTTCCTTTGTAAAATCATCAATACCAATAATTAACCATCATCATTGATCATCTCTTATAGAAGAAAATGATTATGATTTCATATACATATACAAAGGATAATACAATCAAGGTTTGATGTGAGCTTGTCCGCTCACACACATTAACCATTAATCAAAACATGTAATAGATTTCAAGAGTGTAAACCCAATTTATCATATCATTCAAATCATGATTTTATAAAGAATCAATCTTTCAAGGGAGTTCGCAAAAGAGACATATAAATTACCTTTCTATTCAAAAATAATTTTATTTTTAATCCCATTAAAATATCCCAAACGTAAGCTCCATGGTTCAAAGAATCATTCTACATCTAATTGAGGTTTGTATGACCAATAAACTATAGATATTCACCAAATTCGTAGCTACTGTTCATAGCTTGAAGCGCCCGGTTACCGATCCCTGAAATACGATCTTCACCATTCACAATTAAGACCTATATGTTGGGACAACTAAGTTAAAATTTGGGCTCGATCCAACGGTTATATTAGCAGGAAACGTCAATTTAATATGGATGGTCGGAGGAAATTCTACAGCAAAATACTAAGGTTTGTTACAAACTAGGTTTAATGTGGGTTTGTCCCCTCACACACATTAACCACTATTTAGACATGAATTAGAGTTCAAGAAACATGAAAAGATTACTTTTCCTTTCATTCGTTAAAGAATCTTTAGTAAAATTTATACTTCCAACAATAGGTTCAAAAGTGATTTTCATTCAAAATAAGTTTTCAGAAGAGAGACATACAAATCATCTTTGTAGTCAAAAAATGATTTTTTAAAAGAGACACACCTTAATATGTTAAACAAAGTTTAACAATTCACTTTTGTAACGAAGAACACCCAAACCCTGGCTTGAATCACTTTGGGAGGAAATATTGTTATATCCCGTAAGTTCGCACATTCGGATAGTTTGAAATCGTTGCGACGAGATAAGACAAGGCTACATTTTGATCTTGTTAAACTTACATGAGTTGGATATGGAAGTATCGATGTGGAAATATTAAGAAAGGCTAGTAAAAGTGGAAATTCTTGCAAAATGGCTTATGGAAATATTGAAAGGCTAAGGGCAAATTGGGAATTTTGGAAAGATGAAGATTCATGAAATTCATGAAATCATCCATGTGGTCATGTGGGTCCCACACATGGTTTGGCACAATTTAATTAGTCCAACCCGTGGACACTTGGATGGGTTAACTGAGCATAAAAGATGACTTATTAGTCATCTTCCTCCATCAAACACTTAGAAAAAAAAAAAGAACAAGAAGGTGAAAAAAGGCCACCATATTCGGCCATAGAAAAAAAAATTCAAGACCAAAAATTTGCCCCTTCCGAAATTATTTCTTCTTAATAAACCACTAATTGAAGGGTCCTCATCGACGTGGAGTTGTTGTTTGGGGCGATAGACCATTCCTTTTCAACATTTGAGAACCCTAGGCAAGTTGGAAGTTGAAGAAGAAAGGTAAGAATTAAGCTTGTTTATGGATTATGAATGATGTGTTTATGTTGTAGTATACTAAAATGGATGAAAATCATGAAATATGGTATGTAGAAAGTGAGGCCGTGTGGTGTAGGTGTGGCCGTGTATATGTATGTCAGGTCGAAGTGTTGAACAATTCTATTCTAGCATGTTTGGTTGTTATAGTGTGTTGAAATGGAAGAGAATCATTAGTATGGTATGTGTATGGTGTGGCCGAAAATGGGCCATTGTGTGTGACAAGAATGTAATAATTTTATGTAGTAGTTTGATTGTCGCCGTTATGAATGTTAAGCTTAAAATGAAATTTTAATGAACTAAGTTGAAGATTGTAAATGATTTTGGGGCGCTTTGGCACTTTAAGGTACTTTATGGAAATGTTGTATCTATGGAAATGACATTGTAAATATGTGTGGATGGTTGATGTAAAGAATGAATTTGGAAATTAAAAATGTATTATGGATGTCAGACAGTTTGGAGAAGGCCAATCTGGAGTAGTTGTTGGATTGTTTGAACGTTTATGTGATTTGATTAGAATGTTTTGAATGTCGTTGGAACAAGTTCGGATTAGTATTTGAACGAATAAAGAATAATGTCGGATTGATGTAAGTGATTACTTTGAAGACTATGAATGTTGGCAACTTATGTAAGAGAACGTTATCGATGTTAGAATGTGTTTTCGGATTGGATATTGTTGTCGTGATTGTTGTCTGTTGATATTGTGTTTGTTGAATTGGCCGAGTTGAACTCGGGACGTTATATTTATAGGGGAAGTGCTGTCGAAATTTCTATAAACAAGCACTACTCCAAATTTTAGCCTTAAGGTTTATAAATGACAAATTGGTAAACGTGACCAATCGCGCATTTCGAGAAAACGGAATTGAGTTTTGACAAGCTTAAGCAGTTTAATAAGGTATGTAAAGCTCCACCCTCCTTCTGGCATGTCCTAGATGTAATAGGTTTGGATTCGGATC
>NW_026714758.1:0-22145 GCF_029784015.1 Lycium ferocissimum | reverse complement strand
GTAAGGGGGGCCCAGCGGCCCCAACAACACGTTATTACGAGTCTTATATGATGTCGACCGTGCTTATGGGAAAGAAAAAAAAATTCTATGTGTATTCATTTTAACCGATTCATAAGTTCACATGTGTAATAAGAGTTAGCGGTTCGGGCCGGCTCCGAATATGGAGTCGGGTGCCCATCACAGCCCCTAGTAAAGTTGGGGTGTGACATGGATTATTGGTGTAATTCATGAATTTGGGGAGAAAAGGAATATGGGTGTTGCCCCTGCTTGGGCTGATTTTTCTGTGAGATGGAACTTTGGTGGGTTGTTTGAAATATTGTGTGAATTGTCTAAAGTGTCTTTGAATATTGTTTGAATGGTTTTGGATTAGTAATCGAATGTATAAACGTTGATATTGGTTTGAATGTAAGTAGTTGAAGTGAGTATATTGGAATGTTGTTGAATTATGTAAAAAGAGCTATTAATGTTAGAATGCGTTTTGAATTGATTATTGATGTTGTTAGTTTGGTTGTTGGTATTGTTGTTGATGAATTTGGCTGAGTTGAATTCTCGGGTTGTTGTATTATGGGGGAAATGCTCCAAATTTCTCGTAGAATTTGGTGTTCGTTTGGAATTGAATGCTAGATGCTTATAGCTAATGTTTGATATATGTATTGGCGTTATGTGATCTTCGGGGTGCCCGAGACGTGAGGTTTGGATTAGCTTGAGAGCAGACGAGGTATGTGAAGCCTAACCTTTCGTTCTTTTGGCATGTCCTAGCGTTCAATAGGCTATGACACGAGCCTCGGGGTAACTCCACTCTTGAGATCCGAGCTTATATACGTATCTTATTTGCTTCTAAAGATTTACTCTCTTAATGTAGCCTAACTAAGTCACTTATGTTTTCATTTGTTTGGATTTCAAAAATTATGTAAAGAATTTTATTCCTAAGAGACTACGTAACTACGAACGTCCATAACTTCCGTGGGACGAGCTCGGATGCCAAAACGTTCTATAGGGAGATTCCATAAGGCATAACATCCCCCAACTTTCATAGGCGGGCTCGGATGGGGTTGGTACCCGTCCGTGGGCCCCGACTTTTCTATGTTCGTTTCTAGCGACTTTTGGTAAGGACTTAGTATGACTAACATTTAACTCCCGAGTACGGATTACTTATTATCTATTGAGTCCGTGATAATTATTTTATGCATAATGTTACTTCTTACGACTGGCTACATATGATTGTTACATCCTTCGCCGAGTCCCGGCCGGTACGTTGGTGCGCACTATGATATATTCCGGAGTATGATGTTCGGTTCGCCGAGCATAAACAGAGGGCCGGGTTCGGAGTATATTTGGCTTTATGATGTGCTATGTGATATGTCGGGTTCGGAGATATGAAACCTTCTGGAGTATGATGTGTTATGGCGCCAATGTCGGAGGGCGACCATATTCTAAGAGCCTATGCATGATTTGGTTTTTTTTTAAAAGTAAATATTTTGACATTTTGCATATTGTATCTATTTTTCCGCATCTTTGGTTTCGATTATGATTCTGTTATTGTATTTCTTGCTTTGCATACTCAGTACATATTAAATGTGACCCCTTTCTTCGAGGGGTCACGTTTCATGTCCGCGGTACAGGTGACGCCCGTTGGTGATCCACCGACCTAGGACACCTATTTTGCTATTTGGGAGTGCTCCTTCGTCGAGCCTATATTTTGGTATATACTTTTCCGTTGCATATATGTATATATTTATTCGAGATACGGCGGGGCCCTGTCCCGTCATATGATTCTGTTGTCCTGTTTAGAGGTCTGTAGACATGTATGTGGGTTATGGTTGTTTCTGTACAGATATGTTCGCATGCTTTATGTTTTGGGGCGGTCCCACCCGCCGCGGCAGCCTAGTCGGCTTGCTTTTGTACATATTTGGAGACTTTGTGCATTATGACAGCCTCGCCGGCTTTTGTGATATATGTTTGCTTTTATGCGATGATCTGAGACTATGTGCGATCATTTGTATCTGTTCAAGTTTAGTATGTTGATTCTGTGTACCAGGTGTGTGTGAGTGTCCAACTCGGACACTAGTCATGGCCTACGGTGTTGGGTCGTGACAAAAGTGGTATCAGAGCGGTTCGTCCTCGGAATGTCTACAGACCGTGTCGAGTAGTGTTATATCCCGTATTTTTGAACGTCGGATTATTTGTAAGCTGAGGTGGGGCCCACACGTTAAGATTTTTTTTGGAACATGTGACAAGTTATATGAATCACATATGTAAAGTTAAACACAACTCATGAAGGACCTTGGGCCAAATCAAAGTGGAAGCCCTCCAAACGAATATTTTTAAGAAAACGTTTTCGGGTGACCTGACTTTGAGGGGAAAAAACAGTATTATAAGTTTGGAATTTGGAAATATACCAAGAAATAGAAGTTGTCGATAATTGAATTAGCTTTCCAACCATAGGTCGTGGGTTCCCAGGTGACGTTGGTACAAGGATATATGAACGTTTTAAGGTCGAAAGGTCGGGCTAGGCCCAACTCGGGCCCAACCGGGTTAGGCCCATGACCCATGTTATATAAGTGATATTTTAGCACTTCCCTCCTCATTTTCAGACCTGGAACAACCAGAAAATTCTGGAGATAGAGAGAAAAAAAGCCTTGGAGAAGAAAAATCAATTTTGACCAAAATCCGAGCCCCGAACCCCGAAGCCCATGAAGGGAAAAGTGTTGTACGCTGCGTTGTCTTCAATTTGAGTTAAAAATCAACCAAGGAGGAGGGTGATGACGTGGTGGCTGAATTCTTAAGGTATGGATAGGGCTCCTTTTCATTGCTAACAAGTTTATTTAAAGTTTTAACGGATTAGAACGGGAAAAATAGCGATATAAATTCGCCCGTTGGTATTGTGAATTATGGAATGAGATTTGAAGAGAATTTTGGATGAAAATAAATGTAGTTAACTTGTAGAATGTGGAGGATGTTTCTATTGATGTTGTTAGTATTAATTTCGACTTCGTTACGGAAATAAAAAATTATGAAATAGTTATATCGCGAATTGGTTGGTTGGAAAATTTGGAAAATAATGTGTGGGCTATTCTATGGAATATTTTGGAGCCGGAAATATTATGAATAATTGTTGGTGTTGTTGTTGATATTGTGGCCGAGTTAAATTCTCGGGGCGTTGTATTCTGAGGGGAGGTGCTGCCGAAATTTCGGTAGACAAGTGCTAATTTAAGATTGAACACCAAACTCCTTATAGTTAACATTTGGTAAAAATGACCATTTGTAGATTCTGGGCGAAACGGGAATTGAATCTGGATGAGCGTAAGGCGCAACTAAGGTATGTAGGGCTTACCCCTTCTTTCTTTGGCATGTCCTAGTTGTAATAGGCTTGATTACAAGTCTCGGGACGATTCTACTCTTAGAAATCCGAGTTTGAATTTAGCCCTTTTTCATTCAACACAATTGAATTAAACATTCTACATTTTATCGGAAAAATAACTTAAACGTCTATAACTTTCATAAATGGAACCGAATTACCCTAAGACCTTCACAAGCGGCTCCATAGAGCCTAAAATTCGTAATTTATGTACGTCACCTCAACTTGATCCGAGGTGGGCTCACATGTCCCGAGACCTAACTGTATTGCTCTATTTGGCCGATTTTCGTACAATAATTAAAGGGAAACTTTTGGTTATGGTTCCGAGATTGTTATGATTCATATGCATTCTCTGACATAAGAATTTTGATATAAGTGTTCTGATACGAGTACTCTGATTTGATCATTCTGATATGAATATTCCGATATAAATATTACGAAATAAGTATTAGTTAGGTATTCCGGTATAAGCATTCCAACATGATAACTCGACATGAGTATTCTCGTACAAAGCGTCGATGTAAGTATTCTGATACGGGCATTTCGATATATATTCGGTATAAGTATTCGGCTATGAGTACCTGGATATGAGTCTTCTGATCCGAGTATTCTGATATGAGTGTGCTCTGTAAGCCCTAATGTTTTTCACGTACGATCTCGGATCGCTTAAAAAGTCCGAAGAGGTTTCTGTATTTCAAAGGCTCATAACTTCCCGATATTAATTTGGAAGAACCCGAAATTCGTTTTGCGAGGCTTCGAATGTTGGTAAGTGTACGTATTCATCGAGTTTGGATTTTTGTGCATATGGTTTCTCACGACTCTGCTCGTGCAAGGCCTGGGTCGTATTTCACCGCGCGTCCGGGCCGGGATGCGGTATCGTGCACATGCCTCCGTGTCCGTCCACCGCGTCCGGGCCGGGTTACGTTATCGTGCGAGTTCCCCGCATGGTTCACCGCGTCCCTCATAGGCGGGCCGGGTTCTCGTTTATGCTTATGATATGATGATATGGGGACGGCGGCGGGATGGCATATGTTAAATACGTTCACCGCTTCCCGCACTAAGAGGGCTGGGATCTGTTACCGCGTCCCTCGCTGGAGGGCCGGGATCTGTTATTAGCATATGTATATGATAATATGTGGTCTCGTTATGCATAATTTGTGATGCGAAAGTATGCATTTTGATATTACGGATAAGATATGCATTTTACGTACTTCGATTCGATAATGACTCTGTATATCTTACTTCTGCACTTCTGATTTTGATAAGGCTACTATTATGCCTCTGTATTTCCGGTTCTGACCACGAATCTGTCCGGTATATCTCTATGCATGTCTGGCTCTGACTACGAATCTGTCCGACACAACTGCGTACGTCGACTCGATTACGAATTCATTCGATATAGCTACGTACGTACGCGTCCAATATATGACCTCATCTGAGCATTCTGTACGTTCGGTATTCCGTCCGATATATGACCTCGTCTGAACATTCTGTACGTTCTGCCCTCCGTCTGACGTGTGACATCACCGGTGCGCTCTGTATTTTCTGCACCTCTTCGGACATGCGATCTGTAATTGTAAAATAAGCATTTTAGTACTCTGGTTGACTCACTTACCTTTTGTACTCCTTCTGATATATGAGACAGGTATGTCTGGTTTGTGTCTGAAAAATAGGCATCTGGTATTTTGACTAATGTATTTATCTTTAGTCCTGTTTGTTTCAGTTATGGTTCTGTTTTCTGTATTGCGTGCCTTACATGCTCAGTACATTTTCCGTACTGACCCCCTGTCTTCGGGGGCTGCGTTTCATGCCACGCAGGTACTCCCAGATGAACTTGAAGTTATTATAGAAGGTGTTCCGACGAGAGATGGCAAGCTCCATTCTCCCGGAGGGCTGCCAAGTCAGAGTTTGTTTGTTATGATTTCTGGATGTCTGTTAGAGACTTTGCAGACAGCGTCGTGGGTATTGATTGTCGGTCTGTAAGTGGCTTCGTCAGCCGATATGTCGGTCCGCGTTATGTATTGAATTTTGTTTGATTATAAATTTGTTCGATTGAAGGCTATGAGAAAGAATATTTCTGAAAAATTTTGCTATGTATTTTATCTCATTTGGTTTAAAAAGTTTGGCGTGGTTCTGTATGCAGTAAGAGTCTGAGGGTTCGCTCGGCCCTAAGTAAGGGCCGGGTGCCCATCACACCCTAATAAGATCAGGGTGTGACAAAGTGGTATCAGAGCAGGTCTGTCCTAGGGGTTGTCTGCAAAGTCGTGTCCAGTAGAGTCCTGTTTATGGTGTGAAGCGCGCCGCATTCATAAGCAGGAGGCTACAGGGCATCTAGGGATTGTTGACCTTCTTTCTGTCATAGATCGTGCGATAGAGCCAAGTCATAGGAGAATGAAATTTCATATGTAAGCCTTACATACGACGGAAGGAAGCAAGTAACGATATGGAAAGGTTACAAGGGCAAGTCTGAAAATATTTGTTCTGTTATCTGAAACAGAAAGTTCTGGATGGCTAGAAGGTGATATGTAGCCATATGCCCTGTAAGGTATTGTTGGCATTTGCGGTGTACAGATTTCGAATAATAAGAATTTGTGAAGGTGATATGGAAGACCGAAAAGGGCAAAACGGTAATTGCAAAAGAAAGGATGTGTTACGAATATGCCTCGGAATCTGTAAAACTTTGACTGGCTCCGGATTATGTAATAAAGGCCATATGAAAAAGCGTACGCGATTATAGCAGCATTAAGGCACTGAATTCCACTAAAGTTTTGAGGTTAAGCGTACTCAGGTGGGAGCAATTTTATGATGGGTGACCCCCTGGGAAGTATGCAAGAAATTCCAAAGATTAGGCTGTAAAAGACAAATGAAAAACCAGAATGGCCTAAGTGAAATTAGAATATACGAGATGGTTGGAGACCATAAAAGGCCACGTAACGCGCAACGGGCTAGACTAGAGAAAAGGACAGGAAAGTACGTCACGGCTCTCTTGGAATTTGGATAGGCTTGAATAGCGTACGAAGTATTTTGTGGGTTAGTTGATACTAATTATATGTGTATATGTATATGAACATGTATGATATCTCATATGTGAGGGTATCGACGGGAAAAAAAAAAAAAAACTTATGATAGGAAATCTTGCTATGTTGTATACGGAGTTGAAAAGAAGAACTGTTGGCATATAAGGAGCCCTTAAAAGGGTAGGAAGGAACCCAAGGAAGGACAAGGATACTAGCTTGGTATGGTGGGTTAGAAAACCCATGATACGGAATAAGGATTCACGTAAAGACCGAGAAGATTGATTATAAAGGAAAATACGGTAGAAGATAAGGAATGGGCATGAAGAGAAGGATAACTAGAAGAGGGACCCCCCCCCCCCCAAAGTGTTATAAGATCCCATAAGGGCAGCTGAACATTCGAGGACGAATGTTTTAAAGGGGGGGAGGATGTTATATCCCGTATTTTTGAACGTCGGATTATTTGTAAGCTGAGGTGGGGCCCACACGTTAAGATTTTTTTTGGAACATGTGACAAGTTATATGAATCACATATGTAAATTTAAACACAACTCATGAAGGACCCTTGGGCCAAATCAAAGTGGAAGCCCTCCAACGAATATTTTTAAAAAACGTTTTCGGGTGACCTGACTTTGAGGGGGCAAAAACGGTATTATAAGTTTGGAATTTGGAAAAATACCAAGAAATAGAAGTTGTAGATAATTGAATTATCTTTCCAACCATAGATCGTGGATTCCCAGGTGACGTCGGTACAAGGAGATATGAACGTTTTAAGGTCGAAAGGTCGTGGGCTAGGCCCAACTCGGGCCCAAGCCGGGTTAGGCCCATGACCCATGTTATATAAGTGATATTTTAGCACTTCCCTCCTCATTTTCAGACCTGGAACAACCAGAAAATTCTAGAGATAGAGAGAAAAAAAGCCTTGGAGAAGAAAAATCAATTTTGACCAAAATCAGAGCCCAGAACACGAAGCCCATGAAGGGAAAAGTGTTGTCTGTTGCGTTGTCTTCAATTTGAGTTAAAAATAAACCAAGTAGGAGGGTGATAACGTGGTGGCTGAATTCTTAAGGTATGGATAAGGCTCCTTTTCATTGCTAACAAGTTTATTTAAAGTTTTAACGGATTAGAACGGGAAAAATAGCGATATAAATTCGCCCGTTAGTATTGTGAATTATGGAATGAGATTTGAAGAGAATTTTGGATGAAAATAAATGTAGTTAACTTGTATAATGTGGAGGATGTTCCTATTGATGTTGTTAGTATTAATTTTGACTTCGTTACGGAAATAAAAAATTATGAAATAGTTATATCGCGAATTGATTGGTTGGAAAATTTGGAAAATAATGTGTGGGCTATTCTATGGAATATTTTGGAGTAAATATTATGAATAATTGTTGGTGTTGTTGTTGATATTGTGGCCGAGTTAAATTCTCGGGGCGTTGTATTTACGGGGAGGTCTTTGAGAAATTTCGGTAGACAAGTGCTAATTTAAGATTGAACACCAAACTCGTTATAGTTAACATTTGGTAAAATGACCATTTGTAGATTAAGTGAAACGGAATTGAATGGGATGAGCGTAAGGCGCAACTAAGGTATGTAAGGCTTACCCCTTCTTTCTTTGGCATGTCCTAGTTGTTATAGGCTTGATTACAAGTCTCGGGGACGATTCTACTCTTAGAAATCCGAGTTTGAATTTAGCCCTTTTTCATTCAACACAATTGAATTAAACATTCTACATTTTATCGGAAAAATAACTTAAACGTCTATAACTTTCATAAATGGAACCGAATTACCCTAAGACCTTCACAAGGGCTCCATAGAGCCTAAAATTCGTAATTTATGTACGTCACCTCAACTTGATCCGAGGTGGGCCCACATGTCCCGAGACCTAATTACATTGCTCTATTTGGCCTATTTCTGTACAGTAATTAAAGGGAAACTTTTGGTTATGGTTAAAGATTGTTATGATTCGTATGCATTCTCCGACATAAGAATTTTGATATAAGTGTTCTGATACGAGTACTACGGTTTGATCATTCGATATGAATATTCCGATATAAATATTCGAAATAAGTATTCGAGTTAGGTATTCTGGTATAAGCATTCCAACATGATAACTCTGACATGAGTATTCTGATACAAGCGTCTGATGTAAGTATTCTGATACGGGCATTTCGATATAAGTATTCCGGTATAAGTATTCGGCTATGAGTACCTGGATATGAGTCTTCTGATCCGAGTATTCTGATATGAGTGTGCTCTGTAAGCCCTAATGTTTTTCACGTACGATCTCGGATCGCTTAAAAAGTCCGAAGAGGTTTCTGTATTTCAAACGCTCATAACTTCCGATATTAATTTGGAAGAACCCGAAATTCGTTTACGAGCCTTCAAATGTTGGTAAGTGTACGTATTCATCGAGTACGGATTTATGTGCATATGGTTTCTCACGACTACGCTCGTGCAAGGCTCGATGTAATACGTTCACTGCGTCCGGGCCGGGGATGCGTTATCGTGCACATGCCTCTGTGTGTCATCCCCTTGCGTCCGGGCCGGGTTACGGTATCGTGCGAGTTCCTGCGCATGGTTCCTCGCGTCCCTCATAGGCGGGCCGGGTTAACATTTATGCTTATGATATGATGATATGGGGACGGCGGCCAGGATGGCATATGTTCTGTCTATTCACCGCGTCCCGTACTAGAGGGCCGGGTTCCCGTTACCGCGTCCCTCGGCGGAGAGGCCGGATGCGTTATTAGCATATGTATATGATAATATGTGGTCGTTATGGCAATTTGTGATACGAAAGTATGCATTTTGATATTACGGATAAGATATGCATTTACGTACTTCGATTCGATAATGACTCTTTGTATATCTTATACACTTCGATTTTGATAAGGCTGCGTACGTATGCCTCGTATTTTCGGTTCTGACCACGAATCTGTCCGGTATATCTCTATGCATGTCTGGCTCTGACTACGAATCTGTCCGACACAACTCTGTACGTCTGACTCTGATTACGGGTCTTATCGATATAGCTCTGTACGTCTGCGTCCAATATATGACCTCATCTGAGCATTCTGTACGTTCGGTACTCCGTCCGATATATGACCTCGTCTGAACATTCGTACGTTACGCCCTCCGTCCGACGTGTGACATCACCGGTGCGCTCGTATTTTACTCGCACTCTTCGGACATGCGATTTGTAATTGTAAAATAAGCATTTTAGTACTGCTTGACTCACTTACCTTTTGTACTCCTTCGATATATGAGACGGTATGTCGGTTTGTGTACGAATAATAGGCATCGGTATTTTGACTAATGTATTTATCTTTAGTCTGTTTGTTTCGATTATGGTTCTCGTTTTACGTATTGCGTGCCTTACATGCTCGGTACATTTTCGTCCGACCCCTGTTTCGGGGGAAATTTCACGTTTAATGCCACGCAGTACTCTGAGATGAGTGAAGTTATTATAGAAGGTGTTCCAAAAGCAGAGATGGCAAGCTCCGTTCTCCCCCGGAGGGCTGCCAAGTCGAGTTTGTTTGTTATGATTTACGGATGTATGTTAGAGACTTTGCGACGAGCGTCGTGGGTATTGGACGCTTGTCGGTCGTAAGTGGCTTCGTTAGCCGATATGTCGGTCCGCGTTATGTATTGAATTTTGTATGATTATAAATTTGTTCGATTGAAGGCTACGAGAAAGAATATTTAGAAAAATTTTGCTATGTATTTTATCTCATTTGGTTTAAAAGTTTGGCGTGATTGTATGCGAAGAGTCCGAGGGTTCGCTCGGCCTAAGTTGGGGCCGGGTGCCCATCACACCTAATAAGATCGGGGTGTGACAAGTAAGTCTGTTTATCGGTGTGTTGTGCACCACGTCTATAACGAGGAGGCTACGGGACATTTAGGATGTTATCCTTCCTTCTGATCCTAGATCGTGCGATAGAGCTGTATTATTAGGATGATTCTTTTCTGACGAATTGTTATGTTTTCAGCGATGCCTCCAAGGAAAGCCACAGCTGCCCAGAAGGGCAAGTACGGCGACGGGAGAGACCGGTCGGGCCCGAGAGGTTACTAGGGCCGTGCTCGGCTCGAGCCCGAGGTTGTGCCCCCGGTCGGCTGGTTCTCGCCACCCCATCACCATCGGAGGGGCATAGAGCGACGGTACCCAGGTCGGGGAGCGGCTCCACCGCCCTCTCCCAAGGTTCGAGTGCCCGAGCACTCCGCGCTCCTCGGCCGGGGGTGGAGGACGGGGCTATGAGGGACGCCGTTCGATTCTTTGCATTGGTGGCGGGCGGGTCCACGGACGAGGATCGAGGAGATGATTATGCGAGCGGACGTGACGGTCGTAGGGCCCGCTATTTCTTGACACCGAATCCGCCGAGTTTTTCGGGTCAAAGCCCGAGGAGGACCCCGAGAGTTCGTCGGACGGATGCGGCGTACGCTCGCGGCTTATCGGGGCTTCGAGACCGAGTACGGTGAGTTGGCGTCATATCGGTTACATGATATAGCAGCTAATTGGTATGAGTCTTGGGAGCTATCCAGAGGCGAGGGTGCTCCTCCGGCCATATGGGATAAGTTCGTGGAGGCCTTTAACCGGCCATTTCCTACCCCCAGAGACGAGACGAGCCAGGGTTCACAGATTTTTACATCTGAGGCAGGGCGGCAGGAGTGTCCGGGATTATAGCCTTGAGGTTGATTCTCTGGCTAGATACGCGCCTCATATTATGGCGGATAGAGTGCACCAGTATGTGATGGGGCTGGATAGTTATTTGATCAATAGCTGTATGGCGATGGCTTGCCAGCCCGGTGTGGATATTGCACGAGTACAAGCATATGCCCAGGGTATGGAGGAGCGACACAAAGGGCGTCAGCCCGACAGGGGTTATGATAGGGGCCAGCCCAAGAGGGCCGATCGGTGGGTACTCGGAGACTGCTCGAGGCGACACCTCGACGAAGAAGACAAGAGGATATCCTTCCCGGCCAGCCGGAGTACACCCCCACGGAAGTTGCGGGCGGGGAGACCGGACGACGGGATATTCGGAGCCGGGTCGAGCTCCCGTGCTTCGGGTTCACGACAGACAGAGGTTCCGGCCGGTTGAGGCCACCGATGCCTCGATGCCTCGCCGGGAGAGGCCTCGTTTCGGGGAGTGTTACCGCGCCACGGGTGCTTGTTTTACCTGTGGCCATCAGGGCCATGTTATGAGAGATTGTCCGCTTAGAGGCAAGCGGGGGGGTGCGGCTCGGCCTACGGTTCGAGTGCGGTTCCTCTTCATCTTCGTAGCGCCGCCTGGCGGGCGGGGTATGCGGCACCGGCGGCGCGGTAGAGGTCGTGGCGGAGCGTCCGGTTCTAGCGGTCCTTCGAACCGCATATATGCATGACCGGCCGTCGGGATCGGAGGCGTCGCCTAATGTGGTTACAGGTACATTATTGGTTTTCTCTCGAGCTATATATGCATTGATAGATCCAGGCTCCACTTTATCATATATTTCTCCCTTTGTTGCTAATAAAATTGGGATAAAACCTGAACCGATAGAACCATTTGAGGTAGCTACACCAGGGGATTACGGTATACCCGAGCGGTATATAGAGATTGTTCGGTAATTATACGTGATCGTGGCACTAAGCGGTCTGGTAGAGCTAGATATGACCGAGATCGATGTTATTATGGGTATGGATCGGCTAGCTTCTTTTTATGCTAATGTTGATTGCCGGAAGAAGGTAGTCCGCTTCAATTCCCGAGTGTGAGCCGATTATAGAGTGGACGGGTAATACGAGACGTCGCCGAGGGGTAAGTTTATTTCATACCTCGAGGCCGGAAAAATGATCGAAAGGGCTATATTTATCATCTCGGTTCGGGTGCATGATCTAAAAGCGACGCACCGACTCTTGAGTCGATCCGGTGGTTAGTGAATTCCCGGATGTATTCCCCCCCGAGCCGGCTTCCGTGTCTTCCTCCCGAACGGGAGATAGAATTCACGATAGATGTCTTTGCGGACACTCGGCCTATATCTATTCCTCCGTACGGAATGGCACCGGCGAGAATTAAAAGAATTAAAGGAGCGGCGAGGGATCTATTAGAGAAGGGCTTCGTCCCCGGCACGTCACCACAGGGGAGCCCCTATTGTTCGTGAGAAAGAAAGACGGGTCGGCGGATGTGTATTGATTAGCGGCGGTGAATAAGGTAACAATAAAGAATAAATACCCCTCCCCGGATTGATGATTTGTTTGACCGGTTGCGGGGTGCTAAATGTTTCTCAAAGATAGAACTGCGGTCGGCTACCCACGGTGCGAGTACGGGAGGCAGATATCCCAAAGACAAACGGCATTCGAGATCCGGTATGGGCACTATGAATTCGGAGTGATGTCTTTTGGGTGACTAATGCTCCGCCGGTATTCATGGATCTAATGAATCGGGTATTCGGGCCGTTCTTAGATATGTTCGTGATTGTATTTATTGATGATATTACGGTTTATTCTCGGACGAGAAGGAAGAGCACGCATCATCCGAGGACGGTACTTAGGTACTCCGACATCGTAAATTGTATGCTAAATTTTCTAAATGTGAATTAGACCGACATCGGTGGCATTCTTGGGACATATTATTGGAGCTGATGGCATCGGGTGGATACCCGGAAGATTGAGGCCGTAAAGAATTGGCTCAGGCCTACGACACACTGCGGAGGTACGTAGTTTTAAAGGGATTAGGTTATTACAGGCGATTTGTGGAAAAGTTTGCTTCAATTTCAGCACCTTTAACAAGGCTAACTCAGAAGGGAGCCAAGTTCCAGTGGACGGATGCCTGCGAACGAACTTTCCCGATTCTTGAAGGAGAAATTGACTACGGCTCCGATTCGACTCTTCACCGAGGGACCGGACGGGTATGTTATTTATTGTGATATTCGCGGCGTTGGATTGGGTATCCCTGAAAGTATCACCTATGAAGGGTGTTATGAGATTCGGCAAAAGGAGCTCGGTCCAAGATATATTAGACTTATCGTTATCGGAGAATAGGCAAGGTTGCGCATGAATGGGATACCGCCCCGCCGATTTGGGAGCGGTGCATCGGTATTCCACGTTTCTATGCTTCGCAAATGCATTGGTGACCATTCCGAGAATATTTCCTCGGATGATATCCGAGGTCACGAGGAGCTATCTTACGAAGAAGCCTATAGCCATATTCGATCGTCAGGTAAGAAGGTTGCGAAATAAAGATGTGGCTTCCGTTAAGGTGCTGTGGCGAAACAATAACCGGGAGGAAATGACCTGGGAAGCTGAGAAGGAGATGAAGAAGAAGTATCCCCACTTATTTCCGGTGCCCACAGGTAATCTAAATTCCTTACTTGACTATGTTGATCAAAGAATGAATTGTGTGTGATAGCTATAAAAGAACTCCCCGAATGTTTTTAAGGCCCGCGAGGGAGTTAGTTTAACATTCGAGGACGAATGTTCTAAAGGGGGGGAGGATGTTATATCCCGTATTTTGAACAACGGGACAATCTGAGCTAACTACGATAAGTTAGGGACAAGACTATTCCGGGATACGAAGTAGAGACTTTTGTTTGTTTTAAAAGTATAAGTGTGTATGGCTTTATTGGCATGGAAATATTAAGGAAACATTTGGGGTCAAATTCTATTTTTGGAAAGTATTTATTCATGAAAAAGGAACAAAATAAAAATAAAAATAAGGGACCATGTGGCCGGCCACCTTGGTGTGGGCCATGGCCACATGGATGGCCAATATATGAAATTAAAAAGATGACTTAGTCATCTTATTTCTCACTTCCAACACTTAGAGAATAATCAAGAACCTTGGAGAAGAAAGAAGCAAGGCATTCGGCCATAGCTTGCAAAATCAAGACCAAGATTAAGCCATCAAAAAAATTGTTTCGTCAAGCAAACCTACTAATTAGAGGGTGCTTATTAACGTGGGAGTGTTGTTGGGATCAATAGACTACTCGTTTTCACCCTTTGCCAACCTTAGGCAAGTTGTGAAGTTGTGAAGAAAGGTGAGTTTTAATCTTGTTTTTATGTGTTATGAATGGTTTATGTGTGTTGTAGTATGCCAAAATGGATGAAATTCATGAAAAACTTGCATGTGAAATTGAGGCCGTGTGCATGGGTATATGGCCGTGTACGTGTGACATTGTGTTTAACATTATGAATTAATCCTAGCTAGGATGTTTGGTTGTTGTAGTGTAAAGAAATGGATGAGAACCACCTATATGTGTACGTATGGTGTTGACGAAAATAGGTCATGATGTATGACAAAGAATGGATCAAGCTATTTAGTATGTTGATTGTTGTCGTAGTGAATTCTATGTTGATAATAAGGATTTAATGATCTAAGTTGAAGTTGTAGTTAATGTGGGACGTTTGGCACCTTAATGCGAATTTTATGTAATTCTTGTATTTATGGAAATGACATTGTTAAGGTGTGGATTATTATGTAATTCATGAATTTGGGGAGAAAGGAATATGGAAGTGTGTTGCCCTCGGGTTTGGGCTGATTTTCGGGTGAGATGGAACTTTGGTTGGGTTGTTTGAAATATTGTGTGAATTGTCTAAAGTGTTCTTGAATATTGTTTGAATGGTTTTGGATTAGTAATCGAATGTATAAACGTTGATATTGGTTTGAATGTAAGTAGTTGAATGAGTATATTGGAATGTTGTTGAATTATGTAAAAAAGAGCTATTAATGTTAGAATGGTTTTGAATTGATTATTGATGTTTTGTTAGTTTGGTTGTTGGTATTGTTGTTGATGAATTTGAGCTTCAGTTGAATTCTCGTGGTTGTTGTATTTATGGGGAAATGCGCGAATTTCTGTCAGAGAATTTGGTGTTCGTTTGGAATTGAATGCCTAGATGCTTATAGCTAATGTTTGATATATGTATTGGCGTTATGTGAGATCTTGGGGTGCCCGAGACGTGAGGTTTGGATTAGCTTGAGAGCGGAGCATTTGTATGTGAAGCCTAACCTTTCGTTCTTTTAAAGTATGTCCTGTGTTAAGTAGGCTATGACACGAGCCTCGGGGTAACTCCTAATTTTGAGATCCGAGCTTATATACGTATCTTATTTGGTTTTTAAAGATTTAATACTCTCTTAATGTAGCCTAACTAAGTCACTTATGTTTTCATTTGTTTGGATTTCAAAAATTATGTAAAGAATTTTATTCCTAAGAGACTGCAACTACGAACGTCCATAACTCGTGGATGAGCTCGGATCGCCCCGAAACATTCATGGAGATTCCATAAGGCATAACATCTCCAACTTTCATAGGCGGGCTCGGATGGGGTTGGTACCCGTCCGTGGGCCACGCGACTTTTCTATGTTCGTTTCTAGCGACTTTTGCAAGGACTTAGTATGACTAACACTTAACTCCCGAGTACGGATTACTTATTATCTATTGAGTCCGTGATAATTATTTTATGCATAATGTTACTGGCATGACTCTCGCTCGTGGCATATGATTGTTACATCTTCGCCGAGTCCCGGCCGGTACGTTCGTGCGCACTATGATATATTCCGTGAGTATGATGTGTCCGGCTTGTCGATTTCCGCTAGAGGGCCGGTCGGAAGCATATTTGGCGTTATGATTCGGTATGTGATATGTCGGGTTCGAGATGTGAAACCTTGTGGGTATGATGTGTTATGGCGCCCATACCTGAGGCGACCATATTCTAAGAGCCTATGCATGATTTGGTTTTTTTTTAAAAGTAAATATTTTGACATTTTGCATATTGTATCTATTTTTTCGTATCTTTGGTTTCGATTATGATTCTGTTATTGTATTTCTTGCTTTGCATACTCAGTACATATTCCGTACTGACCCCCTTTCTTCGGGGGCTGCGTTTCATGCCCGCAGTGTTATATCCCGTATTTTGTACCTTGGGACAATCCGAGTTAACCATGATAAGTTAAGGACAGGACTATTCCGAGATATGAGGTAGAGACTTTTGACCTTCGATTTTGTGTTAAGGCATAAGTTGCAGAATTTATTGGCATGGAATATTGAGTAGAACTATGTTAAAAGTTAATTTGGGAAAGTTGGCATTTCATGAAATAATGGCCAAGTTGGTAGTGTGGTGAGTGGGGGCCACCTATGGCTTGGCTAATTTTAATTCATCCAAGCCATGTGTGGGCATGGGACACATGGATGACTTATATATGAGTATATTGGATGACTTATTAATCACATTCTTCATACTTTCAAGCCTTAGAAAATTCAAGAAACTTGGAGAAAAATAAAGAGAGCCTATCTGGGCCGAGAGGAACAGAAATGTATTTGAGCCCCCTCAAATCTTGATTCAAAAAAATATTTTCTTCTAAAGTAGTTCAACCAATTGGGAGGTCACCTTATTAACGTGCTTAAAATTGACAATCATGTTGTTACTTCATAATTTAAACTCACGTTGACGATGATATATTTACCGATTTTTGTACGTCGGATTGATTCGCATGGTGAGGTGGGAACCACACATTGAGATTTTTTGGGACATGCGATAATTTATATGAATCGCATATGAAGTTAAACATAACTCAAGAAGGACCATTGAGCTAAATCAAAGTGGAAGTCCTCCAAGCAAATATTTTTAAGTAACGTTTCGGGTGATCCGACTTCGAGGCGACGGTATTATAAGTTTGGAATTTGGGAAAATACCAAAGATATAAGTTGTAGATAATTGAATTAGATTTCAACCATGATAGGTCGTGGCCCATAGGTGACGCTTTCGGACCAAGGAGATATAGACGTTTAAGGCGGAAAGGTCATTAGGCTAGGCAAACCGGGCCCAATCGGGTTGAGCCCATGGACCCATGCCTATTTAGTGAAATTTCAACCCTTTCCTCTCATTTTCAGACCAAGAACACCAGAAAATTCTGGAAATGAGAGAGAGAAGAGCCTTGGAGAGAAGAAAAACCAATTTTGACCAAAATCCGAGCCCCGAATTCCGAAGCCATGAGAGAAAAAAGTGTTGTACTGTTGCGTTGTCTTGATTTGAGCTAAAATCAACCAAGGAGAAGAGTGATAACTTGGGGGCACATGCTTAAGGTATGAATACGGTTCCTTTTCATTGTTAATGAGTTTATTTAGAATTTTAACGGATTAGCACGGATGGAATAGTCTCGATAACCGTTTGTTGGTGTGAATTGGAAGGGAGATTTGAAGAGAATTTCGGGATGAAAATAAATGTATTTACCTTGTAAAATGTGAAGGCTGTTGTTATTGATGTTGTTCATATGAATTTCGACTCTTTTCGCAAAATAAAATTATTAAATAGTTATATCGCAAATTTGGTTGGTTGAGAAATTTAGAAAACGGTGTGCGGGGTCGTTTTATGGCATAACGTCGGTATTGGAAATGATGTTAATACTATTGGTATTGTTGTTGGTGTTGTTGTTGTTCATCGAATTGAGGATTCGGGCTAGGCATATAAACGGGGAAATGCTGCCCAAATTTACTAGACAAATGCTAACTTAGGATTGAATTCCTAAGTACCTATAGCTAATGTTTGGTATTTATTGACGTATTGTAGATCTTGGGAGCCCGAGACTTGAGTTTAGATTAGCTTAAAGACGGACGAGGTATGTAAAGCTTACCCTTCCTTTCTTTGGCATGTCTTAGTGTAAGTAAGTTATGACACGATCCTCGAGGTAATTCTATTCTTATGATCCGAGCATGTTACGATCCTTATTCACCTCTTAGTATTGGTATCCTTAATGTGGTAGAAACTTGGTCCTTAAGTCTTATGTATGATTGAATTTCAAATGTTGCAAAAGAATTTTGTTCTTAAAAGATCCTAGTGTCTAAAAATGTCCGTAACTTTCATAGACTTGAACCGGATTGCTTTGATATCTTTGGCAAATGATTCTATAACGTATAATGCCCGTAACTTTCATAGGCGGCTCGGATTGGTTTGATGTATGACTATGGTCCCTACGGTTCTTCGATATGCTCATGATGTTTGATATGTTTTGCTGGTGTCCGAAAGATATTTGATATAATTATTGTCCCCACTTTCAAATGACAGCTTCTCATTTAGATTATTTCATTGAGTCTTTGAAAGTGATTTATATGCATGTGGTTTCTCGCTACTCGCTCGTGCGAGTCGTTATTACTTCCTTCTTTGCGTCCCGGCTAGGGCATGTATTCGTACAGCTCCACTGCATTATTCACCGCGTCCCTCACTAGAGGGCCGGGGCACGTTATTCACCACGTCCCTCACTAGAGGGTCGGGGCACGTTATATGATATGATGATATGGGGAGGTGGCCAGGATGGCATATGATGACTTCATTCACCGCGTCCCTCGCTGTAGGTCGGGGCACGTTATATGTACATGATATGATGATTTTACTTACCGCGTCCCTCACTAGGGAGGGTCACACATTATATGTATATGATGACATGATGACATGATGGCATGCATATGATGATTTTTATTTACCGAGTCCCCACTAGAGGGTCGGGACATGTTATATGTATACATGATGATTTTATGATAATGATATGCATGATATATGTTTTCAAAGGCATGTCTTATGATTTTCTGATTATTATATTTATTTATGTAATTCCTATGTCGATTATGATCATTTACTACATACTATGCTTTACATGCTCAGTACATATTCCGTACCGACCCCTTTCTCTCTCGCTGCGTTTCATGCCACGCGTATACGCAGATGATTAGAAGATGTTCCCGACCGGATTACGAGCTCCATTTCCTCCGGAGTGCGGCCAAATCCCGAGTGTTTATATTATGTTATCTTGGTTTATGTAAGAGACTTTTGCAGAACGGGGTCACGTGCATATAACATGTCGTTTTGTAAACGGCTATGTAAGCCGATGTATCATCATGCATTATGTTACGATTTGTTATGATTACGTTTTATTTGATTTGAAAAAAGATGAAAAGTATGTTGTTCTTTGAAAAGCTTTAATGCATTCTATCATGATTTAAGGGCCCGGCATGATTATGAGTATAACGAGAGTTACCGGGTTCGCTCGGCCCTAAGTAAGGGTCGGGTGCCGTCATGCCCTATCGAAAATTAGGGTGTGACAAATTGGTATCGGAAATAGCTTCGTCCCCTAGGGGTTGTCTCGTAAAGTCGTGTCAGTAGAGTCCTCGTTTATGGTGTGAAGCGCGCCACATTTATAAACAGGAGGCTACGGGGCATCTAGGTGGATTTACTATTTTCTTTCACATCTTAGATCGTGCCATAGAGCCAAGATTATAGGAAATGAGATTCCTTACTCCGATCTTTGATTTCGTGATAAGAATGGCATCGACGAGAAGGAAGTACCGACGATATTGGAAGTTATAAAAAACACGCAGTAAGCAAAGGTATGAAAGGTATATGTCGGGTAAGTTATTGAAGTGAGATCGAAATGTGAAGTTGAAAAAGGGAAGTAAACGGAAAATGTAATAAAGGCAGCTTCGAGTTGGACACACGATAGTAAGTATATCATCTTCGTATTATTATTGATAGCCATTCCGTGTGGCGAAGGATATGATATGATATGTACATATATATGTTGGCCCTATGAGGCACTGTTGGTATTTCCTGCGTGCAGGTGTTATATCCCGTATTTGGAACATCGGGACGATTCGGGTTAACTATGATAAGTTAGGCCAAGACCATTTAAGACGCGAAGTCGAGACGTTTGACCTTTGATCGTGTTGTAAGACCTAAGTGTGTATGATTTTATTGACATGGAACATTTAAGAAAATTTGGGACCAAAAGTGGAAGTCTTGAAAGTTGGAAATTATTGGGAACAAAGGGCATGTGTAATGGCCACTCTTGGAGTGGGCCATGGCCACATGGTTGGCCATTATATGAAATTAAAAAGGATGACTAAGGGGCCATTTATCATCATCTTCATTACCTAGAAAAATCAAGAACCTTGAGGAAGAACAACCATCAACCATTCGGCCACCTCCAAAAAAAAAAACAAGTCCAAGAATTAGCCACCAAAAAATTGTTTCTTCAAGCAAACCTACTAATTCAAGAGTGCTTATTAGCGTGGAAGTCGTTATTGGGGCCCTTTGATTGTTCGTTTTCATCCTTGGCCAACTTTGGACAAGTTGAGGAGTTGTGAAGAAAGGTAAATTCTAATCTTGTTTTGTGAGTTATGGAAGGTTTATGTATGTTGTTGTATGTTAATATGGATGAAATTCATGGAAGTTTTGTATTTGAAGTTGAAGCCGTGTGTATGGTAGTTTAGCCGTGCATGTGTGTATGTTGTGTTAAAGGTGGTGCATGAGTTCTATGTAACATGTTTGGTTGTTGTAGAGTGTTGGAGTGAATAAAAATCATGAAGTATATATAGGTGAGGTTGGCCGAATATGGCCTATTATGTCCGTCAAGAAATGAATTAGTTTTCTTAGAATTTTGTTGTTGTTGTTATGTGGATTCTATGTTGGAAGCAAGAGTTTAATGATTAGAATTGGCATTGTAAGTGTTGTGTTTTTGGAAGATTTTGTGTATTTAGTGTGATTTTTATATTTATGGAAATGACATGGTTAGAGTATGGATTGTTGGAGCGAATCATGATTTGAAACCGAGGAATGTGTTAAAGTTGAAGTTCTCGGGTTTGGGACCATTTCGGGTGGATTGGAGTGTTGTTGGGTTGTTGGAAATATTGTATGAATTATTTAAAGAGTTCTTGAATGTTGTTTGAATGGTTTGGATTGATAATTGAATATGCGTTCGTTTGATTATATGTTGGTTTGTAAATATGTAGTTGGCAGTAAGCATAATTAGAATGTTGTTGAATATGTGGAGAAGAATCTTTTAGTGTTCAAATATGTTTGAATTGATTATGGATATTATTGAATGATTGTTGGTGTTGTTGTGTTGTTGAAATTGGGCGAGTTGAATTCTGGGGGTTGGTCTATTTATAAAGGAAGTGCCGCCCAATTTTCCGTAGGATTATGTGTTAGCCGGAGATGAATTTCTAAATGCTTGGTTGACGTTGGTATTTATTAATATCATGTAGATCTTGGGAGTTCGTGCTCTCGATCCTGCTGGTGTGACGGGCACCCGACCCTTACCTAGCCGAGCGAACCCTCTCCGACTCTTATTCCAAGCGTAATTTTTTTTTTTTCTACGTCAAACACATATGACAAAAGCTTACTAAAATATTCTTTACGGTAGCACCGAGCAATTAGAATTTTAAATCGTATAACACTTGTGTCATAATACAAACCGACACATTGGCCTATGAAGCCACCGACAGGACTAATGCGTGTACCCACGACTCGTCCGTCTCTGGCAATCGTAATCGAGAATCTCGGCACGTGTACTCGACTCGGCTACTGCTCCGGCCAAACGGGAGCTTGCCAACTTGCCGGAACATCCTCTATATTAACTTCGATCCGTCAGCGTACCCGCGCGCACGAATGCGCCCCCGAAGAAGAGGGGTCGATACGAGCAATGTACCGAGTATGCAAGACATGAATAATAATAATACGAACAGAACGTAAGTATGAACAACAATACGGGATTATAGAATCTATGAGTCTAGATAAGAGGATAACTTTTACCTATGTTGCCTCGCGCATTTACGAAGCTTTCTTAGCTTTTTACTCATATATATAATATATATAGAAAATAAAATATATCATATTGCCGAGGCGTTCATACCGATCCATTTAACCATAATATGCACATCCCGCGTCCGGGCATCCCGCGTTCGGGACATATCTTGCCATACTCCCCCCGTCGGGGATACCCTATAAAGCTCCCCTTATCTCCTTTTCCCCGTAAATA